>NC_056528.1:25137655-25164277 GCF_019175285.1 Sceloporus undulatus
CTTCCTACATGAGAATGCCTCTTCTTAAATGGTAGCATTCCCATCTTTATGGCAATGGAAGGGGAATGCCTCTTCTGAGATGGCAGCATCCTCTTTTGTGTGACAGAGGAGGGGGAATGGCAATTTTAAAATGGCATTTTTCTCTTCCTACATGAGAATGCCTCTTCTTAAATGGTAGCATTCCCATCTTTATGGCAATGGAACGGGAATGCCTCTTCTGCGATGGCAGCATCCTCTTTTGTGTGACAGTGGAGGGGGAATGGCAATTTTAAAATAGCATTTTTCACTTCCTGTGTGAGAATGCCTCTTCTTAAATGGTAGCATCCCCACCTTTATGGCAGTGAAAGGGGAATGCCTCTTCTGATATGGCAGCATCCTCTTTTGTGTGACCATGGATGGGGGGGAAATGGCATTTCCCCTTCCTATGTGAGAATGCTTCTTCTTAGATGGTAGCATCCCCACCTTTATAGCAGTGAAAGGGGAATGCCTCTTCTGAGATGGCAGCACTTTGATGAACGCTTCATCAAAGACAATACCTACAAATAGCCCTTTGGGTTAGTCCTTGGATTTAAAAGTTGATAGTCATTTCTGTACAATGTGTTGTACTAAAGGCCACCCTTCACTCAAATAATTAAAGATTCAATTAATCAAACAGAGGTGGAAGTTCTAGCTTATTCAAGTAGACAGTACCTAAGGATTTTTGAAGAAACACTTACTTGTTTGCATAGGAGGTTCGTTATAATCTAAGAAAAAGGAGGAAAGTTAGCTGTTAGCTAAGAAAAGAATCATCCCAAGTGTAATTAGAGAAAGAATACATTCAGAGTCCAACTTATAGCCTGGCATCTAGGTCTGAAATCTTGCTTCTCAATTGAAAATAAGGTAATCTAATGTCTTTGGCCATGACCCATGGACACACAGTGTGGCAAACTTGCAGAAGCTAAGCAAGCTATAAGATATGGTCAGTGCCCAGCTGGACAATAACTAAGGGGAACCTGGTTTATTTGCATTGCTTATCCCAAGTGCAGATAATCTTAAGGGCTGGCATGGAAAAGATGGAACAGACTTGTTCTCTGTGGTTCCAGAATTCAGAACTCGAACCAGTAAGAGGAAATAGTAATGGACCAAATCTTGGCTACAAGTCCTATTCAAACCCTTGAAGTGCAGTAGTTTACCGTTGACGTAGAGGCTGTCTGGGTCCAGTTTGTAGGGTCCCATCTTGGTGAACCCGTTGGTCTTGTTGACAATTTCGTGGTAGACTTTCACTCGGTCAAAGATGGGTGAGGTGGAGTCCTTTCTGCAAGTGCAAATGGAGTCCATCCCAGTTTCATCCCCATGTTTGATAGGTCTGGAAAGAAAGAAAGGGGGTTAAGCCAAAGGATTTTTGATTTGCAGAAAAGCTGGCCAGAGCCAGAGAAGTCACTGTTGTGGAAGGAAAGATGTAGTCAAGGAATAAATATGTTCATTGGTGGACCAAACATCCATGGAAGGTTGTGGCCTCTCCTTCTTTCGAGGTCTAAGCAGAAGAAATGACTGTATTTTGGGAATTCTTTAATTATGGATTCCTGCATAGCCAGGAGGTTGGTAATTTCTCAATACATTTCTCAACAACGTACCTCAGGGTTGTCAATCGGCACCCCAGATATCTTGGGCCAATAACGCTGCTCTTGCTCAGCATCCGGCCAAGCTGAAGAAGAAAAGATTGGGTTGGGTATATTGAATTAGCAAGACACTCCATACCATATGACATATAATGCACCAAATCCAAAATGGAAGCATACTTACCAGAGTGGTGAGTGCCATCTCGGTTGCACCAAAGGTCTTTGAATTGGGAATTCCCATCTCCGGCTTGTACCGGAGGTTGGTGATGGTGAAATTCATGGTGAAATGTTCCACCATTGGGGTTGTCTTAGGTAATACAGCTTGAAGTGAACAGAAAACAAGGTGATCAGCATTTACTATAATCTTGTTAATACTCAGCTTATATGAGAGATGCACCCTTTTCTTTTGGTGCCCTTTCAGTGATTTCATTCTTGTAACATGACGGTTTTCTCTCCTTCGTGACAATGATGGTGGAATGCCTCTTCTAAGACTGTGTCATCTCTACCTCCGCTGAAGGAAGAAGCCACTTCTAAGATCACAGTCTCCCTTCCTTTCCTAATTAATTAATTTAATTAATTAAATCTTGGAGCTCTTGTTCCCTTGTGAGGAATGATAGTTCAGAAAGCAGACGCAACACTTACTTGTTTGCACAGGGGCTTCATTATAATCTACGGAAAAGGGAAAAGAGTATTGTTAGCAAAAAGACCGGCGTTTCAAGATGTGTGCGGAAGAAGGACGCATCTTCCCAGATGCAGACTTCCTAGATCTGCAGAATCTGGGTCTCTAGATCAGAAATCTCAGTTCTTTGCTGCATATGATGCAAAATATTATCCTTTAATATGTCCTTTAATATGGGGCAGGAATCAAATATTCATAACTCATGACCAAAGGCAGGAGCAAACATATCCTCCATTGCTCCAGAATCCAGATCTAGAGCCAATGAACAGAAATGGTCAAGAAGCCAATTTTGGCAAAACATTAGGAGGAACATCCAAATTTGATCACTCTGATTATCCCTAACCTGCATCCCTCCATCTCAAACAGACATGTCCCCATGATCTACACAAATAGTTAAGAAGGACTAGTTTACCATTTACATAGAGGCTGTTTGGGTCCAGTTTGTAGGGTCCCATCTTGGTGAACCCATTGGTCTTGTTCCGTAGTTCGTGGTACACTTTCACTCGGTCAAAGATGGACATGGCTGCATTGTTTCGGTAAACGCAGACAGAGTCCATCCCTGTCTCATCCCCATTTTTGATTGGTCTGGAAAGAAGGAAAATATTTAAACAAAAGCATCTTAGACTGGAAGAAGAGGTGGAGCAGAGAGGAGGAAGACACTTGTACCGAATGGAAAGTATCAAAGAAGAAATACATTCAGCAATGGAATGGATTGCCCTGGAGCAGTGATTCCCAAATTCTGGTTCTCCAGATATTTTGGACTTCAGCTCCCAGAAGCCTCAGTCATCTTGGCCAATGGTCTGGGATTCTGGGAGCTGAAGTCTAAAACACCTGGAAAGCCAGAGTTTGGGAATCACTGCCTTGTTTGATAGTGGGCATTTCTTCCTTTAAATACAAGTTGGATGGTCATCTCTGGGAGGTGATTTGGCTCTGGATGCCTGTATGGCAAGGAGGCGAGGATTAGATGGCCTTTACGATCCCTTCTTATTATATTTGTTATGATTCTCTGGTCATATATTAGCCAACAACGTACCTTAGACGTGTCACTTGACATCCCATATAACCAGGACCAACACTGCTCCTGTTGAACATTCGGCCAAGCTGGAAAAGGAAAGATTGAGTTGAGAATATCGAACTAACAGGGCATTTTGGACTGCTGTACGATGCATAATTCGCCTTATGCAAAACAGAGCCAAGCTTACCAAAGTGGTGAGGGTCATTTCGGTGGCATTGAAGGCCTTTGAATTGGGAATTCCCATTTCCGGCTTGTACCGGAGGTTGGTGACGGTGAAATTCACAGTGAAATGTTCAGTTGTCGGAGTTTGGGTGGCTGTGGGGAAAACAGAAAGGATCATTAATATCTACTGAAATCTTGCAATGGTACAAAGTCCCATATTCGTCATTTTCTCATATCGGATTGATTTTCTTTCAGAGCTTTTTGAGAACGGCTGGCATTCAGAGTATTCTTACAAATACAGGTAGAGTCTCCCTTATCTGGGATTCCAAGATCTGAAATAATCCAAAATCCAAAATTGTCCACATGAGTTGCTGAGATAGTGACATCTTTGCTTTCTGATAGTTTCTGATAGTTCAGTGTACAAAAACCTTGTTCCATGCACAAAATTATTGTGGATAACATTTGTGTATAAAATGACCTTCAGGCCAAGTGTGTAAAGTGCATACAAAACATAAATGAATGGTCCTGTCTCCAAGATATCTTATTGTGTATATGCAAATATTCCAAAATCCCAAAACACTTCTGGCCCCAAGCATTTCGGATAAAGGAGACTCAACCCGTTTTATGAAGTTTCACCATTAGGAACACTGTCATAGGCTTCATTTTCTTAATGTCCAAATGGACTCCACTTAAAACATTCTTGATCCAATACTTACTTGGTTCCAGAGGGACTTCATTATAACCTAAGAAAAAGGTTGAGAGATAGTTGTTAGTAAAATGACCAAGATAATGATATTTCGAGATGAAACTTGACAAGCAAATATATCAGAGGCGAATATTACAAATTTGTGGAAGAAGGAATTGACATTTCTTTTACGAAATGATTTTCTTCTTCTTCACAGATTATTGAGGGTACAGAGATGCAAAGATTTTGTAGCTATGGATGGCCAATTGATAACGTTGTCCTGAATGATACTACAATGCTTGGGAAAATGTGTCACTACCGTTAACGTAGAGGCTGTATCTTTCCAAGTTGTAGGGTCCCATCTTGGTGAACCCCTTGGTCCTGTTCACTATTTCATGGTACACTTTCACGCGGTCAAAGGCCGGGGCAGTGGAGTCGTCCCGGTAGGTGCAGACAGAGTCTATCCCAGTTTCATCCCCGCTTCTCACAGAACTGTGGGTAAAGAAAAAGGAAGACTTTTAGCCAGAGAATCACGAAAAAGGTGGTCAAGAAAAAAGGAAAGTAATGATACAATTACAGATGAGATGTTCATGGTGTCCAACACAAGAGAGGAAATTTCTATCCTCTGAGGCTCTGGAATCCAGAGTTCTGGAGACTATGGCTCTGGAGACCAGGGTTCAAATCCCCAATTGACCATGGAAACCTATTGGGTGACATTGGGCAAGTCACACTCTCTCAGTGTGACTTTCCCAAGATCACTCATTGGGTTTCCATGGCCGATCAGGGATTCAAACCTTGGTCTCCAGAGTCGTAGTCCAACTCTCAAACCACTCTGGCCCTCTCACCTTCCCATTATTTTAATTCTCAGATCCTTTGCATCGCAGCATCCAGACCCTCTCCAACCTGATAACATCACCTCCTGATACATGCCGAAGGTTTTACACAAGGTGGGAGAAGATATAATTTGAGACAATACTTACGTCATATTTGTCACTCTGCATCCCAAATACGCCGGACCAATGCTAGTATGAGGGAGGATTCGGCCAAGCTGGAAAACAACAACGAAAAGACAGGACCCCTTGTTGAGGATATCAGACGGAGACAAAATGGTTGCTGGAGGTAAGAGAAATCACCCCATTTGGGATGATGGGACCAGCCTTACCAGAGTGGTGACCACCATTTCCGTAGCACTGAAGGCCTTCGAATTGGGGGTTCCCATCTCTTGCTTGTATTTGAGGTTGGTGATGGTGAAATTCACAGTGAACTGATCAACTTCCAAGGGTCGTGTTTGGGGCAGAGTTGGCAAAACAGCTGAAATAGAATAAGAAAACACAGACATTTTACTTATGATCAACAATTGATTCCCCTTCCAAATCTTTCCTCTTCTTCCTAAATATGTATTTACATGCTCTAAACGGTTTTGACCTTTGCAATGTTTTTAACATGTTAAGCTATTTAACACATTTCTGTTTGTCCAAATTACTTTTATTGCTGTAAATTTGAGCATGAAGATGCCAGCAAAACGTCGGGAATAAACTCTTCTAGAACATGGCCACAGAGCCTGAAAAACCCACAAAAAGCTATGGCCGTGAAAGCCTTTGACGTCACAAATCTGAGCATTGTTTCAAACTGAGGGTGTTTTTTATTATTATTATTTTCTTGGACATTACCTTGAGGTCCCCCAATACTGGGCAAGATATAACTATTTTAGTAAAGATAACATCAACAAATAAGGCACTTACTTGCAGCTACAGGGACTTCATAATAATCTAGGGGAAAAGGAAAGACCACAACCATGAGTGAGATGAAGAAGATAATTAAGTGGAAAGAGGGCGTTTGCTTGCATTTGCTCAAAACATTTGAAAACCCATCTTGTTACCATTGACATAGAGGCTGTATCTTTCCAATTTGTAGGGACCCATCTGGGTGAAGCTTTTGGTCTGGTTGACGATTTCATGGTACACTTTTACTCGGTTGAAGGCAGCCACGGTGGAATCGTTCCGGTAAGAGCAGACAGAGTCCATTCCAGTTTGGTCTCCATTTTTAAGCCGTCTGGGAGGAGAGAAAGAGAAGAGCGTTGGAGCAAAAGAGTCTCCCTTACTTTCCAAGGGAAGGATCTTGGGACCCCTCACTGTTGCCCAGTGTCACCTCCTTTGATGGTGTCACCCAGTGAAGTCTGCACTCCCCACACCCCTCTAGTGATGCCACTGACTGTTCCTAAAGTCAATGGAGAATTGGAGGAGGAATGAGATCATCCTACATTTCAGAATGGTTTACCTCAGAGTTGTCACCTCACATCCCAAAAACGCTGGACCGATGCTGCTCCTGTTGAGGTACCTGCCCAACTTAAGAAGAAAGGATAGTGTTAAGTATTTAAGATAACGGAGTATCTAATAATAAGAGACTGAATTCAGTAGGGGACCATGCAGGAAACTGAACAAGGCAGTTTTGCAATGTTCATATTCACCTAGGGGCTGCTGTGATGTTACACGGGTGCATTGTGCATTGGTTGCACAATGGCAGAGTTATTGATGTGTTATGGCTCAATGTGAAATGGGCCTGAAAGTGCATTGGGACACTCCATAGTGTTTATCTGGACACAGGCTAGGAACTGCAGGAGCACTCAATGCCTATCTGATGTGTCCAGTGACCTCAGGAGAAGTTCCCAATGCTCATCAGATATACCTGATGCCCATCAGAAGTTTCTAAAGCACATGAGAAGTTCCCAGTGCCCATGAGAAATTCTTGATGCTCATCGGGCGGGCCTGATGCCCACTGGGCATGCCCAATGTTCATCAGATGTGCCTGTTGCCTGTCACATATGCTTGATACCCATCAGCAGCTCCTGATGCCCATCAGATGTTTGATACCCATCAGACATGCCCATTATCCCCCTGGGACATGCCCAATGCCCATCAGGCGGGCCCAATATGCATTGGAGCACTTTGGAGCCAGTGCCCTATTGTACATCTTTACAATTCATTAACAGGGTTTCTTTGGGCCTCTGCAATCCAAATCATTTGGATGGATCATGGTAACAGGAGCACACCGGATAACAAATAATTTACTGCTTCCAAAATGGAGCCAGGCTTACCAGAGTGATGAGTGCAGCTTCTGTAGCATTGAAGACCTTCGAATTGGGAATTGCCATCTCTGGCTTGTACTGGAGGTTGGTGACGGTGAAATTCACTGTGAATTGCTCAACCGCCAAGGGTGGCGTTGGCGAAACGGCTGGAATATAGAGAAAATACCGCCGCTGTACTGACTTGGAGAAGTCAAAATGGTATAGGATGCTTACTCGGTAAGGCTTATGTTTCCTAAACGTAACCAAGCTTTTACAGCATCCAGTTTCAAACCGTGCCTACAGCCATGGCTGGAGCATGATTCTGTGATACTTATCAACACTCGCTCCCACTTTTTGTTTGTGCAGTGATCCCCGATTAAGCATTTTTTGGGTGTCACTTACTCGCTTCCAGAGGAACTTCATGATAACCTAGAGAAAGAGGAAGAAAGAACAATTAATGAGACAGTTGAGGTATTCATGATTTAGAAAGAAACTGGTGAAAGAGTCAGTAAAATATAATACAGTATACCCACACCCACACAATTTACTCAAATGCTTTAAGACCATTTGACTACCATTCACATAGAGACTGTATCTCTCCAGCTTGTATGGGCCCATCCTGGTGAAACCTTGGGTCCTATTCACAATTTCGTGGTACACTTTCACTCGGTCAAAAACGGGAGTGATGGAGTCATTTTGGTAAGTGCAGATGGAGTCCATCCCAGTTTCTTCCCGATCTTTCACTGGTCTGAGATAGGAGAGAGAGCGAGAGCGAAGGAATAGATTTAAGTAGAAGAACTATGAGTTGACCACTGACGAAGCAAACTAAAAACCCTACTATTTGGGCACCAAATTATTGAGGCACAAATGACCGAACAACCTACCTGAGTGATGTCACTTTGCATCTCAAATAAATGGAGCCGATGCTGCCGCTTTTGAGTATTTGGTCCATCTGACAACAAGAAAAAAGAAAAAAGGTAGGGACAATGACTCCCAATGTTGAAATGCCTTGATGCCTTGAAGGCATCAGATTCCATCTGTTCTTGGAAGCCAAGCAGAGTGAGTCTGGTTAGTACTTGGGTGGGAGGCCACCAATGAAGACCAGGAACTGTAGGCTGCATTTCAGAGGAAGGAACTGGCAAAACCATCTCCGAGTCTTCCTTGCCTAAGAAAACCCTTCGAAAGTCATGGGGTCACCATAAATCAACAGGGGACTTGAAGGGTACATACACCATGCACGCTTATCTGAGGTTTGAAGCTAAACGTGGTCAGTCCTGGTTAGTACTTGGATGGGAGACCACCAACAAATGCTAGGTGATGGGGGCTCTATTTCAGAGTAAAGAACTGGCATAACTATCTCTGAGTCTTCCTTGCCTAGGAATACCCTATGAGGTTCATGGGTTCACCATAATTCAACAGGCATCTTGAAGACACATACACACACATGCACACACAAGTACACATGGATCTGACTTGGCATTTTCTTGGTCTCTCCAAACCTCAGAGACCAGGACAGAGCAATGTATCTGTTCAGACTCTGGTTTGTCAAGATGTGGAGCAGAAAAGCCATTCTTACAATAAATTTGGATCCTTGAATGATTTACCAGTATTGCTTTCTAATATGTCTTTGCGTAGCTAGGAGGAGCACATTTGCTTCATTGGACCACCAGATCAATGGCAATCCTTGTTGGGACAATTCTGGAAGTCATGATCCCAAGATATAACTCTTCCAAATTCTGTGCTCCACACTGTCATCTCCCAAACAGGAATGGAGCCAGACTTACCAGAGTGGTGACAGCTATTTCTGTGGCATTAAACACCTTCGAATTGGGAGTTCCCATCTCTTCCCTGTATCTGAGGTTGGTGATGGTGAAATTCACTGTGAACTGTTCAACTGCTGGAGTCGGCGTTGTAGTCAAAGTGGGCAAAGCTGCTGGGAGAGGAGAAAAAGGGACTTGGAGGGCACACTATAAGTCTTGCCATCACCATAGTTCCATAGGCTTGTCTCCTCATCCACCCTGAAAAATACTTCTCTGGTGTTGTTGTGTACCTTCAAGTCTGACTTAAGTTGAACCTACAACAGGGGATCCTAAAGTCATGGGGTTTTGGGGGGCTGAGAGTGGGTGACTTGCCCAAAGTCACCCAGTGGGTTTCCATGGCCAACCGGGGAATTGAGCCCTAGTCTCCTGAGTCCAACACTCAAACCATGATAACAAAAGGAATCTTCCCAGGGAAGGCTCTGAGATGTTTGAGAGTGTGGCAACCATGACGGCAATGAAGACACTGGAACCCACAACGGTGAAGTCAACTTCAAATTACGCCTATGAATGAGACACCTCCAAAACACCTCATGGCACACCAAGAGGTCTTGCAAACTCAAACCAAGTTTCATGGACTCCATCTATTTGTGACAGTGGTCTTCCTCTTTTCCTACCACCTTCTGCCTTGCCAAGCATTATTGACTTTTCTAATGCGTCATCTCTTCTCATGATAATTTAGCCTTTCTATCACTCTTTTTTCCCCAGAAAAGAAAAGGAAAAACCCATAATCTTGCTCATTTCTCACTTGTCAATGTAGTGGAGGAAGCTGTAGTCATTTCTTCTGGTATGGTGGCCACTGGAGAAGCTTCTGTGGTCCTGTAGGGAGGCACAACCGGGGGCAGAGGGATCTTTGTGGAAGAGCCTGTGGAGAGAAGGGGAGGAGATGACACCGTTACCCATCTTTTATCAAAGCCCAAGAAATACCATAGCTTCACAGTCCATTTCTGGGCCTTAAAGGCTTAAGCAGCGTCAAGGTTGTATAGTTACCTACCTATCTTGTAACATAGGACCTTATCACACAAGGCACTTACCACCCTAGAATCGTGGCTCAAACGCTTCAGAAGCGCGGACGTGGGATTGCTGGTTGCGCTTCTGAAGCATCACTGAAGTGCGTCCTGCTTTTCTCCCGTCGATGAATTATTCATGGAGCAGTCATTTCTGTAATAATGGGATTTTCTCTTATGCAAAAAATGGCTGCTCCGCGAATGCTTTGACAATGGAAAAACAATGAGATGCCCCAATGAGGTTTGAGAAGGGCGACCGGCAATCCCACCTCCGCACCTCTGAAGCATTTGGGTCACGATTTCAGTGCAGTAAGTGTCCCATGTGATAAGGTCCTATGTGTAACTACCCAAATCTTAAGACCCGCTTCTGAGGTTCTGTTCCTCAAAAATGCCACCAGATGAAGTGAGGTGGGTGGCTATCAAACTGTGGACCTTCTGCTTGGTGGCATCGATTTGGCAAAGAACCTCTTAGAGAAGATCACCTGGCAACATCTTTATGGTCTTTTTGGTGAGAGACAAAGACTTTCTTACTCATCCAGCCTTTACAGATATCATAACTATTGTCATCATCACTATTGTCCACATCTGCTATAACCACTATACCATGCTGCGTCTTTTCAGTTTGGGACTCTCAGTTTAAGATACACATTTGAACTGGTTCACTTGAATTGTGGTCTGCTGGGAGCTGAGTACACAAATACACAAAGCTTTGTGCTTTATATTTTAGGCTTTACATACACTCTATTCAGGCTTTGTTGTTGTGTGCCTTCAAGTTTCTTGGCAAGCTTCTTCAGAGGGATTTTTGCCAAGCCTTCTTTTGAGGCCTAGAAAGTGTGACTTGCCCAAGATCACCCAAGTAGGTTTACTGGCTGAGCAGGATTGAACCCTGATCTCAGAGCCATAGTCATTCTGGAAGTTCTTGACCCCCCCCCCCCCATTTCATTCATAGCACGTACTTTGTGTTGTGACTGGCAGTTGGTCATCTCTGGGGTTGTGGCATTCTTACTATCACAGGTTTTTTCTATGGGCCTGTCGTGGCAGCATGGATGATGGACTCGTTGGTGAATGGCTGGATAGAACAGATTGACCTTGTGTTAGTCAAAAGAGCATGGCGTGATGGAAAACATGCATATCCTCTGGACTTAAATGCCAAGAAAAGAAACAACTGAGAGCCATGACACATTTCTCATTTCTGATTTTGCATTGGCAACCAGCCTGGGATTAAGGACGCGATTCTTCACTAATTTCCTTCTTGCAAGGAAGCAACAAGTATTTTGAAATGCAATTCTTTTTTTGGTGATCAAAATCTTGGGGGGAAATGGCAGTTTCTGAAGCTGCTTTCACCTTTCGGAGTTACTTTCTAAGTTCCTAAGCAAGATTATCACTTACTTATGGTTGATGTTCCACTAAGCAAAGTAGGGACCTCTCAGTCTGGCTTGTGAAGATGTCTCCTTCAGGGACCAGGTGGTGGTCAGAGAAACCTCTGTGAACACAGCAAAACACATTCAAAATCTGACCTTCCTCTACAGATCATTTATGATTATTGGAAATGAACTAATAGTTAGTGAAGCTACCTCAACCAGGGAGTTACATGTTTGCAACCCAGTTCTAGCAAAGGATCAAACTGAATCTATCCCTACAATTTCATCTTTATTTGAATGTTTTAAAATCTCATTTTCTTTTTTTATTGAATGTATGGGTGGTGAAATGAAAATTTCTCTATAATTCCTTTGAAAAAAACACAACCTTAAATCAAACCATCCATCATTGCGGAACCAAATACAGAAGATGCTACTGGTTATTACTGTACCTGTGAGAGGTGGGGAAGTGGTGGCTCTCTTTGAGTTGACATGACTCCAGATGCGGTTGAGGAATGTGAGTGCTGGCAAAGTGACAGGGCAGTCTTCTCAGCTGAGGTTGTTTCAATGATTATGGTGGTCTCCAGAGGGGTAATAGTCAGGGGATGGAAGAGGTTGTCCTCTCCCACTGATGTTGAAGCAGGACTCTCCAAAGAAGATGTGTTGGGAAAGAGAGTAAAGGCTGCTTGTAGTCTTGGCAGTAGAAGGGTTGGTTCAACTGAGGTGACAAACACTACTTTTCAATGGGAGAAGTTGTGGATTCTAGTGAATCACCATGGTAGTCTCAGAGAGAGGTGGTGGGTACAAGTGAGTTAACTGGTGGTTCAGCGAGTTGTTGACTCCAGTGAAGTGAGCATGGTGGCCTCAACAGAAGAGTTGTGGTTCCATATAGTTCCGCAGGAGCTTTGGGTTCC
This sequence comes from Sceloporus undulatus, assembly GCF_019175285.1. Lineage (NCBI taxonomy): Eukaryota > Metazoa > Chordata > Lepidosauria > Squamata > Phrynosomatidae > Sceloporus > Sceloporus undulatus. The sequence continues at coordinate 25,149,955 of NC_056528.1, forward strand.
AGTGAAGTGACCATGGTGGTCTCAGCAGGAGAACTTGGGGTTCAAGTGGAAGTGCACAATGGTCTCACAGGAAACTTGTGGTTCCCGAAGGACCTGGTGGTCTCAGCAGGAGGACTTGTGGGTTCCAGCGAAGTGACCATGGTGGTCTCGCGCAGGAGACTTGTGTGGTTCAGGAAGTGACCATGGTGGTCTCAGCAGGAGAACTTGTGGGTTCCAGCGAAAATGACCATGGTGGTCTCAGCAGGAGAACTTGTGGGTTCCGCGAAGGACCATGTAGTTCAGCAGGAGAAACTTGTGGGTTCAAGTGAAGTGACCATGGTGGTCTCAGCAGGAGAACTTGTGGGTTCAGTGAAGTGACCATAGTAGTCTCAGCAGGAGAACTTGTTGGTTCAAGTGAAGTGACATGGTGGTCTCAGCAGGAGAACTTGTGGGTTCCAGTGAAGTGACCATGGTGTCTCAGCAGGAACTTGTGGGTTCCAGTGAAGTGACCACAATGGTCTCAGCAGGAGAACTTGTGGGTTCCAGTGAGGTGACCATAGTAGTCTCAGCAGGAGAACTTGTGGGTTCAAGTGAGAGTGACCATAGTAGTCTCAGCAGGAGAACTTGTGGTTCAAGTGAAGTGACCATGGTGGTCTCAGCAGGAGAACTTGTGGGTTCAGTGAAGTGACCACAATGGTCTCAGCAGGAGAACTTGTGGGTTCCAGTGAGGTGACCATGTAGTCTCAGCAGGAGAACTTGTGGGTTCAAGTGAAGTGACCATGGTGGTCTCAGCAGGAGAACTTTGGGTTCAAGTGAAGTGACCCATGGTGGTCTCAGCGGAGAACTTGTGGGTTCAAGTGATGGACCATGGTGGTCTCAGCAGGAGAACTTGTGGGTTCCAGCGAAGTGACCATGGTGGTCTCAGCAGGAGAACTGTGTTCCAGTGAAGTGACCAAATGGTTAGCAGGAGAACTTGTGGGTTCCAGTGAGGTGACCATAGTAGTCTCAGCAGGAGACTTGTGGGTTCCAAGTGAAGTGACCATGGTGGTCTCAGCGAGAACTTGTGGGTTCAAGTGAAGTGACATAGTAGTCTCAGCAGGAGAACTTGTGGGTTCAAGTGAAGTGACCATAGTAGTCTCAGCAGGAGAACTTGTGGGTTCAAGTGAATGACCATGGTGGTCTCAGCGGAACTTGTGGGTTCAAGAGAAGTGACCATGGTGGTCTCAGCAGGAGAACTTGGGGTTCAAGTGAAGTGACCATAGTGTCTCAGCAGGAGAACTTGTGGGTTCAAGTGAAGTGACCATAGTAGTCTCAGCAGGAGAACTTGTGGGTTCCAGCGAAGTGACCATGTGGGTCTCAGAGGAGAACTTGTGGGTTCCAGCGAAGTGACCATGGTGGTCTCAGCAGGAGAACTTGTGGGTTCAAGAGAAGTGACCATGGTGGTCTCAGCAGGAGAAGTTGTGGGTTCAAGTGAAGTGCCATGGTGGTCTCAGCAGGAGAACTTGTGAGTTCAAGTGAAGTGCCATAGTAGTCTCAGCAGGAGAACTTGGTGGTTCAAGTGAAGTGACCATGTAGTCTCGCCAGGAGAACTTGTGGGTTCCAGCGAGTGACCATAGTGGTCTCAGCAGGAGAACTTGTGGGTTCAAGTGAAGTGACCACAATGGTCTCAGCAGGAGAACTTGTGGGTTCCAGTGAAGTGACCATGGTGGTCTCGCAGGAGAACTTGTGGGTTCCAGTCGAAGTGACCATGGTGGTCTCAGCAGGAGAACTTGTGGGTTCAAGAGAAGTGACCATGGTGGTCTCAGCAGGAGAACTTGTGGGTTCAGCGAAATGACCATGGTGGTCTCAGCAGGAGAACTTGTGGGTTCCAGCGAAGTGACCATAGTAGTCTCAGCAGGGAGAACTTGTGGGTTCCAGCGAAGTGACCATGGTGGTCTCAGCAGGAGAACTTGTGGGTTCAAGTGAAGTGACCATAGTAGTCTCCGCAGGAGAACTTGTGGGTTCAAGTGAAGTGACCATGGTGGTCTCAGCAGGGAACTTGTGGGTTCCAGTGAAGTGACCATGGTGTCTCAGCGGAGAACTTGTGGTTCCAGTGAGTGACATAGTAGTCTCGCAGGAGAACTTGTGGGTTCAAGTGAAGTGACCATAGTGCAGGAGAACTTGTGGGTTCAAGTGAAGTGACCATAGTGTCTCAGCAGGAGAAACTTGTGGTTTCAAGTGAAGTGACCATGGTGGGTCTCAGCAGGAGAACTTGTGGGTTTCAGTGAGTGACCACAATGGTCTCGCAGGAGAACTTGTGGGTTCCAGTGAGGTGACCATAGTAGTCTCAGCAGGAGAACTTGTGGGTTCAAGTGAAGTGCCATGGTGGTCTCAGCAGGAGAACTTGTGGGTTCAAGTGAGTGACCATAGTAGTCTCAGCAGGAAACTTGTGGGTTCAGTGAAGTGACCATAGTAGTCTCAGCAGGGAAACTTGTGGGTTCAAGTGAAGTGCCATGGTGGTCTCAGCAGGAAACTTGTGGGTTCCAGTGAATGTGACCACAATGGTCTCAGCAGGAGAACTTTGTGGGTTCCGGGGTGACCATAGTAGTCTCAGCAGGAGAACTTGTGGGTTCAAGTGAATGTGACCATAGTAGTCTCCGCGGAGAACTTGTGGGTTCAAGTGAAGTGACCATGGTGGTCTCAGCAGGAGACTTGTGGGTTCCAGTGAAGTGACCACATGGTCTCAGCGGGAACTTGTGGGTTCCAGTGAGGTGACCATAGTAGTCTGCAGGAGAACTGTGGGGTTCAAGTGAAGTGACCATGGTGGTCTTCGCAGGAGAACTTGTGGGTTCAAGTGAAGTGACCATAGTAGTCTCAGCAGGAAAACTTGTGGGTTCAAGTGAAGTGACCATAGTAGTCTCAGCAGGAGAACTTGTGGGTTCAAGTGAAGTGACCATGGTTGTCTCAGCAGGAGAACTTGTGGGTTCCAGTTGAAGTGACCACAATGGTCTCAGCAGGAGAACTTGTGGGTTCCAGTGAGGTGACCATAGTAGTCTCAGCAGGAGAACTTGTGGGTTCAGTGAAGTGACCATGGTGGTCTCAGCGGAGAACTTGTGGGTTCAAGTGAGTGCCTAGTAGTCTCAGCAGGAGAACTTGTGGGTTCAAGTGAAGTGACCATGGTGGTCTCAGCAGGAGAACTTGTGGATTCCAGTGAAGTGACCATAGTAGTCTCGCAGGAGGAACTTGTGGGTTCAAGTGAAGTGACCATGATGGTCCCAGCAGGAGAGCTCGGGGGTTCCAGTGAAGTGAGCATGGTGGTCTCAACAGGAGTCATGGGTTCCCATGAAGTGAGCATGTGTTCTCAACAGAGTTGTTGGTTCAAGGAAGTGGCCATGGTAGTTTCTGAGGGAGACATGGAGGTCCCTGTAATCTCTGAAAGAGAAGTGAAGCTCTCTGATGCAAGAAATGTTTGTCCCGGAACTCTCCGGGTATGTAGCCAATACTGTAATTGCTGGAGGAGACACGGGGTTGTTGTAGTTTCTTGGGGAGGTGTGGAGCTTTCTGTCAAAGCTGATACTGCTTTCATGGATAAAGTGGAAGAACCCGTAATCTCTGGAGAAGATGTGGAAGTCTCTGTTGGTTGACATTGCTTCAGGGATAAAGTGGAGCACCGGTAATCACCGGAAGAGACATGGAGCTCTCTGACATGGCTGATATTGCCTTCAGTTGAAAAGTGGACGACCTGTAATGTCTGTAGAAGATGGGAAGTCTCTGTCATGGCTGAATATTTTCATGGATAAAGTGGAAGCACTTGAATTTCTGGAGGAGATGTGGAGCTCTCACTCAGGACTGAGCTTTCTTCAGTGGAGAATGTAGATGCAATTGTAATCCCTGGAGGAGACACGAAGCTCTCTGTCATGGCTGATATTTTTCTCCGTGGACCAGTGGAAGCACCTGTATCTCTGGAGAAGACGTGGAAGTCTCAGTCATAGCTGACATTGTTTCAGTGGATAAATTGGAGCGTTGTAACCTCTGGAGGAGTACAGAGCTCTCAGTCATGAGTGATCTTACTTCAGTGGAGAATGTAGATGCCATTGTATCCCTGGAGGAGACATGGAACTCTCTGTCATGGCTGATATGCCTCTGTGGACAAAGTGGAAGCACCTGTAATGTCTGAGAAAGATGTGGAAGTCTCTGTTCTGGCTGATTAGTTCAGTGGATAAAGTGGAAGCATCGGTAATCACTGGGGAGGAGCTGGAGCTCTCTGTGTGGCTGATCTTATCAGTAGAGAAAGTAGGCCCGTGGTATCTTGGGGAGACATGGCACTCTCTGACATGGTTGATGGTACCTCTGTGGACCAAGTGGAGCGTTGTATCTCTGGAGGAGACGTGGTGTCTCTGTCTGACTGACATTTTTCTGTGGACAAGTGGAAGCACCGTAATCTCTGGAGGAGATGTGGAGCTCGAGTCTGGATGATCTATTCTGGTAGAGAAAGCAGGACAGTTGTAATTCCGGGGGAGATGTGGAAGTCTCAGTCATTGCTGACAATGTTTCAGTGGACAAAGTGGAAGCACCTGTAATCTCGGAGAAGATGTGAATTCTCTGTCACTGCTGAATTATTTCACTGGGTAAAGTGGGAAGCAGTTGTAACTTTCTGGAGGAGACATGGAGCTCTCTGTTGTGCCTGATATTACTTCAGTAGAAAAAGTAGCCAGTGGTAATCTGTTGGGGGACATGGACTCTCTGCACAGCTGGAGATTAGCTCTGTGGACAAAGTGGAAGCAGTTGTATCTCTGGGGAGACGTGGAGCTCCTTGTCATGGCTTGATATTATTCTCCGTGGACAAGTGGAAGCACCGTAATCTCTGGAGGAGACATGGAGCTCTGTCAGGGCTGATTGCCTCCGTGATAAAATGGAAGCACCCGTATCTTGGAGGAGACGTGGGCTCTCTGTCAGGGCTGATATAGCCTCCGTGGATAAAGTGGAAGCACCCGTATCTCTGGAGGAGAAGTGGAGCTCTCTGTCAGGGCTGATATGGCCTCCGTGGATAAAGTGGAACACCCGTAATCTCTGGAGGAGCGTGGAGCTCTCTGTCCAGGGTGTTTTGCCTCCGGGACAAAGTGGAAGCACCCGTAATCTCTGGAGGAGACGTGGAGCTCTCTGTCAGGGCTGATATTGCCTCCGTGGATAAAGTGGAAGCACCCTAATCTCTGGAGGAGGAGTGGAGCTCTCTGTCAGGGCTGATATTGCCTCCGTGATAAAGTGGAAGCACCCGTAATCTCTGGAGGAAGTGGAGCTCTCTGTCGGGCTGATATTGCCTCCGTGGATAAAGTGGAAGCACCCGTAATCTCTGGAGGAGACGTGGAGCTCTCTGTCAGGGCTGATTTTGCCTCCGTGGACAAAGTGGAAGCACCGTATCTCTGGAGGAGCGTGAGCTCTCTGTCATGGCTGAATACCTCCGTGGACAAAGTGGAAGCACCCGTAATTTCTGGAGATGTGGGCTCTTGTCAGGGCTTGATATTGCCTCCGTGGATAAAGTGGAAGCACCTGTAATCTTTGGAGGAACGTGGAGCTCTCTGTCAGGGTGATCTTACTTCAGTGGAGAAAGTAGTTCAATTGTAATCCCTGGAGGAGACCTGGGGCTTCTGTCAGGGCTGATATTGCCTCCGTGGATAAAGTGGAAGCACCTTAATCTCTGGAGGAGACATTGGAGCTCTCTGTCAGGGTGCATATGGCCTCCGTGGATAAAGTGGAAGCACCCGTAATCTCTGGAGGAGACGTGGAGCTCTCTGTCAGGGCTGATATTGCCTCCGTGGATAAATGGAAGCCCTTGTAATCTCTGGGGAGACGTGGAGCTCTCTGTCAGGGCTGATATTGCCTCCGTGGATAAAGTGGAGCACCCGTAATCTCTGGAGGAGACGTGGAGCTCTCTTCAGGGCTGATTTTGCCTCCGTGGACAAGTGGAGCACCCGTAATCTCTGGAAGAGACGTGGAGCTCTCTGTCAGGGCTGATATTGCCCCGTGGATAAGTGGAAGCACCCTTGATCTCTGGAGGAGACATGGAGCTCTCTGTCGGCTGTTTTGCCTCCGTGGACAAGTGGAAGCACCCGTAATCTCTGGAGGAGAAGTGGAGCTCTCTGTCAGGGCTGAATTGCCTCCGTGGATAAAATGGAAGCACCCGTAATCTCTGGAGAGATGTGGAGCTCTCTGTCATGGCTGTATTACCTCAGTGGACAAAGTGGAAGCACCCGTAATTTCTGGAGATGTGGAGCTCTCTGTCAGGGCTGATATTGCCTCCGTGGATAAAGTGGAAGCACCTGTAATCTTTGGAGGAGACGTGGAGCTCTCTGTCAGGGCTGATCTTACTTCAGTGGAGAAAGTAGATTCAATTGTAATCCCTGGAGGAGACCTGGGGCTGTCTGTTATGGCTGATATTGCCTCCGTGGATAAAGTGGAAGCACCCGTAATCTCTGGAGAAGATATGGAAGTCCCTGTGATGGCTGACACTATTTCAGTGGGTAAAGTAGAAGCACCTGTAATCTCTGGAGGAGATATAGAGCTCTCAGTCATGGCTGATCTTACTTCAGTGGAGAAAGTAGAGATGGTTGTAATCTCCTGGGGAGCTGTGGCAGTCTCTGATGTGGCTGATACAGCTTCCGTAGATAAAGTGGAAGCAGTTGTAATCACTGGGAGAGATGTGGAGCTCTCAGTCATGGCTGACATCATTTCAGTGGACAATGTGGAAGCAGTTGTTATCTCTGGAGGAGACATGGAGCTCTCGGTCGTGGCTGATATTACTTCAGTGGAGAAAGTAGACCTAGTGGTGATCTCTTGGGGAGACATGGCACTCTCTGACATGGCTGAGATTAGCTCTGTGGACAAAGTGGAAGCACCTGTAATCTCTGGAGAAAATGTGGAAGTCTCTGTCATAGCTGATATTACTTCAGTGGAGAAAGTAGATGCACTTGTCATCTCTTGGGGCGATGTGGCACTTTTTGATATTGCGTCTGTGGATACAGCAGAAGCATCTGTAATCTCTGGAGGAGATGTGGCACTTTCTGACGTGGCTGACATTGCTTCCGTGGACACCGTGGAAGCCACTGTCATCTCTGGGGGAGACGTGGAGCTCTCCGTCAGGGCAGCTGTTCCTTCTGTGGACAGAGTGGAAGACTCCGAAATATCCGAGGGAGACGTGGCGTTCTCCATTGTGGTCAATGTGGAATCTGTCACCGTTGGCGGGGTCAATGTTGCCGCACCAGCCGTCACTTTAAAGAAGAGAAGAGCAGGGTTACTTTTATAAACTAAGCAGCCAGCAATGACATAGAAATAATACCAAGAAAAGAGAAAAATTTTAAAATGACAGAACAGAATTTTAAATATTATTTGCTTGTTTCTTTAAAGCAGGAATAGTGTGTTTTCTGGCTCTACCAAATAGCTTTGGACTGCAGTTCCCATGATCCCTCAGCACTGGCTGTATTGTGTAGGGTTAGTGATTGTTGTAGCCCCCTTCTTATGGGTAAGAATGACAACACAAGGAGGACTATATTTCCCTAACTCCTGATTTAAACCACCCATACAGAAACCTTCATCCATTCCACTTTCTTTTCTTTTCCTTTCCTCTCATTTTCTCCTATCCAACTGGTTCTGCTATTCAGTCCTTCACAGTCTTGCTGCTGCAGAGATATTTTCAATCCAGCGAAGCCAAGGACTGAACCATCGCTTTCCCAGACTGGGCTCATCCTTTTTCATGGATAATCTGGGGTGGCCCGGTTTATCCCAGCCCTTGAGATTAGGGTTGCAATTATTCACTGAGGCCTGTTACAGACTGCCAAAATAAAGCCACTTCGGGTCTCTTTGGAAGTATGCTATTTAAATGAAGCATGTATCCTAAGAATCCGGAAGCTGCACCAAAAGCTGCACTCTGGTGCTTAGGAATGGAGTGTGGCTTTGGTGCGACCTCCGGACTCTTAGCACCCATGCATCATTTAAATAGCATACCTCCAAAGAGACCCGAAGCAGCTTTATTTTGGCAGTCTGTAACAGGCCTGAGTTTCTTCTCCAAGCAAGCAATGAGTAATTCGAACCATTTTCATCCCACTGCAAGAAATCCGTTGGAAAGGGCGCCGTTTTTGAAACTTATTCACAATTTGGGACCTATTCTGTGCAAAATATTTTGCATCGGAACCAGCATTTTGATCCAGGGCCAGGCCTGGAGATTTGGCAACAGCACTACTGGCCACAAGCCTTTCTATCCTGCAAGAGAGGATTGACCCCATACAGCAGTTTTGAAGTGACCCCATTGCACAACCAAATCCACTTCACATCTTGACATTTTGTGGAGAAACATCAAGACCTCTTCCTTCCTGTCTGAGGCAACCACCACCGCTAATCCCTTGCGTTGTGTTTGGCTTGGTTGCCTTTCCATCACAAAAACAGGGAAGATGGGGGAGATTAACCCAGGATAAACTGTCGCTTTGCCCTCATAAGACTTGCAACGTGGCATCACGGAACAATAAGGATTGATCCTGGTTCCAGACATATTAAAAGCAGAACATACCACAAGACACTTACGCCAAAGGATTATTACTATCCCTGTCATCATCATCATTAGCAATAACATTTATATAATGCATTTCCCTCCAAGACTAGGACTCAAAGATAGCTTGTACATTTAAATGACGATCCCATAGGTAACCTGCATCCAAACCATGTAGGGCTTTAAATGTAATAACTGACACTTTGTACTTTGCCCAGAAACTAACTGGCAGCCATTTTGTGCCTTATCGCATGAGAAAGAAAATCCGAAACGGAGTAGGAGAGCAATGCCTTTCTCTGCGCCAACCTTTATGATGTTGTACCACTTCTATTTTCTTTCTAAGGGAGATGGTCATAAAAGCATACCTTTTGTCGTACTGGAAAAATCCCTTCAACAAAAGGTATGCTTTTACCACCATCTCCTTCAGGAATGAGAACAGAAGTGCGGCAACGGCATGCGGAGAGGCACAGAGCCACTAACCGCCTGCTCTGTTTCGGATTTCCTTTTGTTGCAGATTTAATTTTAATTAATTAATTAAATCAAAACCAGAATTTTATTTTATAAAGAGCAGGGGGACCTGGAGCCAAGTGGAAAGGAAAACATAATTTATTGCTGCAGCGTTCCCAGTAGGAAATTCATCCAAATTACTGGGGGCCCCAATTCTAAAGCGAACCAAGTTTTTATAGCACTTTGAACAAAGAAAACTACAATTCACATTTCGTTGGAAATATTTGAATGAAACATTGCATTCACTGGATATTCAAATCTTACGTCTCAATCCCTCATGGGGGGTTCCCAAAAATCCAATTGTTATCTATATATTTAGTTTCAATGTCCACAAACTGTTTATGCCATACTTCCTTTTATTTGGGTTAGAATTTTGAGTTAGGAGCCATTTCCAAATTGTTTACATTCCAAAACAGAGAATTTGACATGACCTAGAATAACAATCCTTTGCTCTCAATACATTTCAGCACTATAATGTAAAATTCTCAATTTTAACCAATCTACCTCACTTTCCCATGCAATAAAGCTCTCTAATATTGGTGTGATATGCTCAATATTAGATGGACCGGCTGTGTTTTGAACTAACTGAAGTTTCCGAACTTGGTACAAAGGTAGATCAATGCAGATAGAGCGCATTGCAAAGGTCCTGCCTTGAGGTTACCGGTGTGTAACTACCATCTTTAGGTCTTCCAAACCTCCTTTGAACAAATCTTGCCAAGAAAATCCCACAATAGGCTCGTCTTAGCGGTCACTATAATTTGGAAATGACTTGTAGGCACACAACAACAACAAAAACAGGGCTCACAAGTCCCATCCAGCAAGGTGTCCCAGAAGGACACCATGGCTGATAGTATCAAAAGCTGTTGAGATGTCCTACAAAACCAACAGGAACACATACTGTTGTCTAGTATCCAGATTAGGTCATCCACCAAGGTGACCAAAGCTTTCTCCGTCCCATAACCAGACCCAAAAACCACGTTACATTTAGTAACAACATTGTTATCTGCTACCTGGATTAGGCCATCCACCAAGGTGACCAAAGCTATCTCCATCCTATATCCAGACCCAAAACCACACTATATTTGGTAACAACACTGTTGTCTACAACCTGGTTTAAGCCATCCACCAAGGTGGCCATAGCTACCTTCATCCCATAACCAGACCTGAAACCACATTACATTTGGTATCTTGTGGATCCTTAAAGAGTTTTGGAACTCAGTGAGAAAAGTTCTTTAACGAAAAGATGCACCCACGTCATCTCTGGGTTTTGTATCACGTCGAGTGAAGCATAAGACAACAAAACCACAGTGTTTTGCTATTTTCTCTTTGTGCATAAACAGAAAGGAGAAGCCAATGAAAACACCACCAGGAAGGTGGTTTGGTCTGAGCCGGCTTTTTCTTCCGCCTCCCACTTGCCTCAGATCAATCACACACTTTACTTCCTGAGACGTTTCCCACTAAAGTACAGTCCGTTCTTCTCTAAGGCTTTTAGGGGGCCATTGTTCAAAAGGGACCGAGGCCACGTGACGGAAATCTCTACCCGCTTGGACCACTTTTTCACTTTACCCCATCTTTCCTTTTGCTTTTTCATTGGGAAATCTAGATGCTGCAAGTAAGGATTGGAGGAAAGTATTTGCAAACAATTTGGACAAAAATCTCATCAGTTAGATGTCAAACGGGAAGTTGCATCCATCGTACAATTCCCACTATGTCTTATTTCGAAAGAGACGTAGCAGTTTGAACATTGGTCTAGGACTCTGAGAGACCAGGGTTCGAATCCCAGCTCGGTCATGTAAACCAATTGGGTGATATTGGGCACGTCACACTCTCTCAGCCTCAGAAAATGGCAATGGCAACCTTCCTCTGAAGAAATCTGGCCAAGAAAACCCCATGTTAGGTTTGCCTTAGGGTCTCCATAAGATGAAGGCACACAACAAATTGGGAATGACTTGAAGGCACATAACAAATAACAACCACAACCTTCTGAAGAAATCTTGCCAAGAAAACACCGCGAAAGCCTCAGGGGTGCTATTAAGTCACAATGACTAAAGTGAGGGGTATAAATACAAATGATAATGATAATGATAATGATAATATACACACAGTAGTTGTTTGATGGTATAGACAAGGCATAACTCAGTGGAAAAGGTGATCATGTTTGGAAAGGTAGAAGGCAGTGGGGAAAAAAGAGGACCAACATGCTTCCTCTGGATCGATGTGTGCTGTGTACCTTCAAGTCATTTATTGTTGTTGTTGTTGTTGTTGTTGTTATTATTATTATTTTCCCCACATACAACAAAACTTTAAATCCATTGCTATCTTAATTACACATAGCCTGCAATCCTTTCCATGCCTTCAATCCATCCATAACTCCATACTGTGGTGTGTGCAATACAAAATTATGCCAATGTATATTTCCCCTTGCAGTAACCAAAGCTGCTAAAAGCCAAAATCCATTCTTTCTGCAGCTTACCCAGCTCACATGATTTGAGTATTTATACATATTCCTTTTCTAGTTTATATCTTTCTCCACTTTTTCCTTTTGTAAATGTCATCTGCATCGGTATCTCTATGTCTCATGTTTTCGTTGATTTGAATTCTAATCAGTCTTTCCGAATCTCTCTCTCTCTTTACCCCATTCTCTTATAACAGCTATTTGTTCATTACAATCCCTATAATCCGTTTTAATGATCTTAATTGTATTTCATTATAGTTATTGCCATGTTTGTACTTACTGTTGTTGATTTGGGGTTAAGGAGGGAAGGGATTTGGGGGATGTTTATTCTATTGTATTGTATGGATTTTATTAATGTTATTAATGTAAGCCGTCCTAGTCTTGTTGGAGAGGCGGGGTAGAAATAATAATAATAATAATAATAATAATAATAATAATAATAATAGACAATCTGTCCATCTCTTTCATCTTGTCAAGTTTATTAATCTAGTCATCAATAGTAGGCTTTTTTAAATAAGAAAATAATAACAAATAAGAGACGCTGTTTTACTGCTCCATTGTATATAATGGGACTTGCGCATCCCCAGATTTTGGTATCCGCAGGAAGGAAACTTCGTCGAACCAAACCTCAGCGTTTGGTCGCATTACTTTTTTATTTCTAAATAAGTGGGAGGGTTATATAAAATTAACACAGTGCAGCGATATTAGGAAATTCATTTTGTCTCAGCATGACTATCAATGGCACTTCGCTTGCAGAGAGATGACATTTAATGTCACCAGGGATTAGAGCTGACGGAGGGAAAGGATCGCCCTGAAAACACCTGATCTGGATTGGTTTCGACACTGATTCTGACTCAGAAGCCCAAGAAGAAAAGAATTCCTTCACGTCAAAAGACACACAAACACACACACACACACACATATATATATATATGCGCACAACTATACGGAAGTATGGCAGAAAGAAAAGCAAGCCTTCATATTTCCCCCTTCCTGACATCCGCTCACTAATACTCAAGCGGAGTGATGTTTCCAAACCAAACTTTCCACCTGTCTGTTTAGCAATGCGTTAATTTATGTTTTAACTGTTTTATCCCATTAATTAATTCATGTCTTCATCATTCATTCATTCATTAATCTAATTCTACTCCAGATCTCTTGGGGCACCTTTGAAGCGAGTTGGAATTGGCAAGGAACAAGCTAAGGGCATATTCAACAAATGAATGGACGGATTAATTAATAGCCTTGTTTAGCATCCTTTGCATCTTTTTAATTGAAATTAATTAATGGAGTAAATCAGTCTGCAGTGCAAAAATTAGGATAAATTAATAATGGAGACTCAAAGGCATCATCATCATCCCCACAAAACCTGTTCAGAAATGGATTTGCTCTTGCCTTCCTCTGAGGCTGAGAGAGTGGGATCTGCCCAAAGTCTCCCAGTGGGTTTCCATAATGCGCGGGCAGGGATTCGAACCCAGGTCCCCATGAGTCTTAGGGCCAAATACTCTAACCGCAGCGGCACATTGGTTCAGCACATCATTGGGATCACTTTGCAGGATCCTAGAGTTGGAAGTGCATTGCATTTCCATTGCCTCATAATTGTGTCTCTGCAAACGTGGCTAAAACAATGCTCTTCCCCACATTGCTTGGAGATGAAACAAAAGTGGAGTGTAATGGCCATCATTGACAAAACAAATTTAGGCAATTGTGCTAGTCTTGAACTGAGTTTTATTGTATTGTATGGATTTTATTGATGTAAGCTGCCTTGATCTTGTTGGAGAGGTGGGGTAGAAATAAATTATTATTATTATTATTATTATTATTATTATTATTATTATATTACCCCCAAGGGTCATGCAGTCGAACCCTCTTCTGCCTTGCAGGAAGACACAATCATTAGCATTACGATTAATCATGACCATGAACCAGGGCCAAATATTTCTCAGGAGCCTTGCAGGTCCCACCCTCCTTTTTGCTCACTCTCAAACTATTTTTCATCTGCATTTTTTCATCTTTTCCCTCCGCTTGCTTTCCTTTACAATTTGCCCCAGGGCCAAACCTGTATTGTTTTCTCACCTGTGCGCACCTGAAGCATCTCCTCCTCTTTTGTCTGGGCCACATGCGCAACACAACAACGGGTGCAAAGCCAAAACAAAGCAGCAGGTGCATGCCTCTAGGTGCCTTCAACAACTCCATTTAGGGCAGTGGCTCCATACATTTCATAGAGTTTTCATAGGCAAGGAGGACTCAGAGATGTGGTTTGGCCAGTCCCTTCCTCTGAAATAAGAGCCTCCATCACCCGACTTGGTGGTCTCCCATCAAACACATGACCAGGACAGACCCTGCTTAGCTTTCACGATATTGGGATCTGGCTATGTAAATATTTATGTATTCACTTTGCACGTAACCACCTCAATTCTTTTCTGGAGAGGCAGGATATACCTTAACACTTATTTATTATATTATTATTATTATTTAGAGTATTTATTTATAACACTGTGCTTCCCTTGTTGTGTGTGTCATTTCCGACTTACGACAACCGTCAGGTTGTAAAACCTGCAAAGTTGTCTTTGCTTTGGACCAGCCTTGCCAAGAAAGCCCTATGATAGGTTTTATAGATGTGAAAGGTCACTGGGTGACATTGGACAAGAAGGCACATGAGGATGATGATGATGATGAGGATGATGATGATAGGAGTGATGATGATGATGATGATGATGTTTAATTTCACCACCTCTCCAGAAAGGATTTGTTCGAGAGGATAGAGACACCATTTTGACTACAATCAATCTATAAAACCTATCATGGGGTTTCATGGCAAGGTTGGGTTCTGATTCTTTTAAATGCAAAGACAATCTTGCAGTTTT
>NC_056528.1:25166711-25167687 GCF_019175285.1 Sceloporus undulatus
TATATATTAATACAATATAAACATCATACGTTGCTATAACACTAAGTGCCTAGTTTCATATAAGTTTTGCTCAATAGTCTTATTCTCCATCTCAACCCAGAAATGTATCTCCCATTACAAATCAAACTGTTCCTTGAAATTCTTTGTTAACAAGGTAGCGTCTTCTACTATTGAACAGCTCTTACCAAGATGCATAGATATGTATATTCTTTCTATCTGTCCATCCATCCATCCATCCATCCATCTCTGCATATGGAGAGATGGATGGCAGATATATAGACAGACCCATAGAAATCTGTCTGTCTATCCATCCCTAGCTATTTGAATACAGAACAGATAGATGGATGACAGATAGGTACACAAACCTATAGATATCTATCTATCCAGCCATCATTGTCTACCTATCTAAACGTACACAGATACGTTGTATATACGGAGAGAGAGAGAAGAATCCCTATTCAGATGTTATGATAGTTATGGGGTGGGGAATGAAAGGGAGAGGAAAACCCTGTTCAAATGCTATAAGATGATGGATATGTAGACAGAAAGACAGGTAAACACTATTCAGATATTACAAGATAAGAGATATGGAAATAGACAGATCAAATCCTATTCAGATGTTACAAGCTGATAGATATGTAGAAATACATGGGTCCTATTCACATTATATGATAGATACATAGCTAGACAGAGAGACAGGTAAACCCTATTCGGATGTTGTAAGAAGATAGCTATGAAGTCAGAGACTACTAAGACCCTATTCAGATGGTATAAAATGACAGATACGTAATAAGAGGCTACTAAAATCCTATTTAGATGTTATAGGACAATAGACATGTAGTCAGAAGCTACTCAAACTCTATTCAGATGTTGTGATAGATCTGTAGTCAGAGACAACTAAGACCCTATTCAGATGGCATAAAATGATAGATATGTAATAAAGGACTACTGAAACCCTATTTAGATCTCATAAAAC
>NC_056528.1:25167697-25169969 GCF_019175285.1 Sceloporus undulatus
AATAGATATGTAGTCAGATACTATTAAAACCCTAGATGTTATAAAATAATAGATATGTAGTCAGAGACTATTAAAACCCTAGATGTTATAAAGTACTGTAATAGATATGTAGTCAGATACTATTAAAACCCTAGATGTTATAAAATAATAGATATGTAGTTAGAGACTACTAAAACGCTATTCAGATGTTATAAGAGGTTAGCTATGTAGTCAGAGACAACTAAAACCCTATTCAGATGTATAAGATGATAGCTATGTAATAAGAGACTACTAAAACCCTATTCGGATCTTATGATGATAGCTATGTAGCCAGAGACAACTAAAACCCTATGCGCTAGAGATGTAATTCAGGTGTAATTACAACTTATGATTCCTCTCCTTTTCGCATGACGTTGTCGCTTATCCGTTGTCAATCTATTACTATACCGTTATTATCGCGCAGTTTCGCATTGATAGGTATCTCTTGTTAATGTGAAACTGCACAATAATAAAGGTAAGAGTTGATGGACAACAGGGTGCATATACATCTTTATCCCAACCTTTGGAGACGGTACTTATGCTTAGCTGGGAAAAGTTACACATTTCTATACAACTGGGGACTCTGCACAGCATCCTTTTCAACGCCTCTGTGTTGCTGTTTTGTCGCTTTGCTTAGAAAGTGAAGAACAGAGGAAAGAAGCAACAGTAGCAGCAACAATAATGACTTGAATCCTGGACTGTCATCGTTTTCTGTTTTGAATTGTGCCAAAGCTCTTATTGACCCGATCAAAAATGGCCTTTTAGTGCCATTTTACGTTAAAAGCATTTAAAAACAAGTTCAAACCTTTCTGTCCCATTAACTCGAAAAGAACCATTAAAGCCTACAGCTTTGTTGCCATCGTGATACAAACTCCGATATGTCAAACAGTTCCATTTTCTTGCAAAACCGGGACTCAAGAACACAAAGTGTGAAAAACACAAAATACCCCACTTACCCAAAAGGCAACAGAGGAACGAAAAGATGCCCATCTCAGTTCAGCGTCATCCAACGTCAATTCCACCTAGCCCTAAAAATGCCACATACTGTCTCTCCGTTCTATGTCTTGACCAATCAATTAATTGATTGATCGATGTACCTGTATTTCTGAACTGATCTCCCTCTATCACTCTGTCTACCTTGATCAACGCCGACCAATATATCTCTCCGTGGAGCTACCTCTCTGGCGCTATCTATTGATTGATCTATCGATCGATCGATCGATCTTTCTATCTATTAACCTCTATCAGTCTTTCTCATTTAACAATATTGGTAGAAGAGAATAGGACACAGCTTGTTGTTATAGTGCCATCGCTCACTGGGCCGGTTCACCTCTTTGTTCGGCTTTCAAAAGACACACCTCTCTTGTGTCTCATTACACAGATTCCCAGAATTGTGCTTTCCCCGCCCTTGAGAAAAGGATATATTCTTTAAAAAATTAAAAATGTGAGATATATAGAGTTCCTTCCTCTTCACATCAAGCTGAGCGTGGCTAATGCGACATTTCCATGGCGCTCTCGCCAACTCAATCATCCCCCGAGTATTTATACTTGAATGGGGACCCCATTTTGTGGTTGAGAGAGAATGTGGAATAGTGGTTAGAGTCACTACTGAGGATCCAGGGCGTCCAGATGTCCTCACCGCAAAGGAGGACAAGGTTTTGCAAAATGTGAAGTCGGCGGCTTCCATGGCCGGCATCCATAGTCTTTTGTGGGTTTTTCGGGCTCTGTGGACATGTGTTAGAAGAGTTCGTTCCTGACGTTTCGCCAGCATCTGTGGCTGGCATCTTCAGAGATAGTATATGGCATTTCTCTTGAAGATGCCCATAGCCACAGATGCTGGCGAAACGTCAGGAAGACACTCTTCTAGAACATGGCCACAAACCCACAAAAGACTATGGATGCCGGCCATAGAAGCCGCCGACTTCATATGTTTTGCAAAATGTCGGACGTTCCAGAAAAATGTCAGACGTTCCCAAACCAAAGCTAAAAATACTAATATACAAAAATCAGTTCATTTGATATGGTTTATTTACACTCTGTTGTGTCTGTTGTCGTGTGCCTTCAAGTTGTTTCTGGCGTATGGTGAACCTATCATGGGGGTTTCTTGGCAAGTTTGGTTCAGAAGCCATTCTCTGAGGCTGAGAGAGTGTGACTTGCCCAGGGTCACCCATAGGCTTACATTGCCAAAAGTGCGATTCGAACCCTGGTCTCCAGAGTCATAGCCCAATGCTCAAACCACAACATCACCTGGCTT
>NC_056528.1:25169979-25172447 GCF_019175285.1 Sceloporus undulatus
TCATCATCATCATCATCATCATCATCATCATCATCATCATCATCATCATCATCATCATCATCATCATCATCTACTCAACTATATTTTTCTGATGAACATCTTCATTAAAATGCCTTGCTGGTTTGCAGTATTCTTGCAGAACTCTGAACAAGACCAATGCATAAAATTGTACTTTACTAGCCACAGAAAACTGAATCTATATTTAATTATCCCTTTCATTTGTGCAGAAATGAAGGAGGAAAGCCCTTGCAACATTCGCACCGTATCCTCAAACAGCCCATTGCTGAACACCTTTGGTGTCCTTTCCTTCTCCAAGAAACCAATGCACTTTGAGCTCTGGGTGCAAGTTCGCAGAGGCCTTAACAGAGCTAATGGCACACAAGATATATGAATACATAAATCCTCACGGTGATGGAATATATATATATAAATAACAAAAGGAATTGCCCGAGGAGAAATGCCTTTACTAAACAGATTTATTGCTTTCATGCACTGATAGTAATGGACTGCTTTAAAGGTGCACACTGGCCGCTTGAAAAACCTGTATTGCCTTATACAACTCCTTGGAGGTTGACCTGCATCTGTATTTTTATTTATGTTCATTTCAAAGATTTATAGGTTTCAAGGCATCTTTCCACCTCCTAAAACACTCCACAGTTTTAAAACCTATGGGCTTTAATATCGTTTAATATCATTCTATCAGTGCCTTGG
This sequence comes from Sceloporus undulatus, assembly GCF_019175285.1. Classification (NCBI taxonomy): domain Eukaryota; kingdom Metazoa; phylum Chordata; class Lepidosauria; order Squamata; family Phrynosomatidae; genus Sceloporus; species Sceloporus undulatus. The sequence continues at coordinate 25,170,691 of NC_056528.1, forward strand.
AAGAAGTTGGGTTGATATCCTCCTGGTGTAGTAGTTTGCATGTTGGACTATGGAGTTTATCACACTAGCGAGATCCCGTGGGTTAAATGGGATTTAATCGCGATTTAAAGTACATTCGAATTTAAACAAAAACTTGCAAATCCGGGGAGTTTTATCACAGCAAATTGCTTCTAAAACGAAATAATGCGAAGTGAAACTGCGGTTAAAGCGGAAAAAAGCGGCAGCTTTTTACTTTCAGGATGTTCCGAAAGTAAAAAGCTGCCGCCTTTCTCCACTTTAACTGCGGTTTCACTTCACGTTGTTCCATGTTAACTGCGACGTCACAGGGGTTCGAATCCTGGCTTGGCCATGAAGGTGACCCTTGGGCAAGTCACACTCTCTCAGCCTCAGAGGACAGCCATGGCATGCAAATCTTTCCAAGGAAACCTTATGACAGTGTCACCTTAGGATCGCCTTAAATTGGAAATGACTTGAAGGTACACAACACACACACACACACAGTGCTCCTACTAAAATATAAATCGGTTTGTATTAAAGAGACTGATGGATTCATCCAAACTATATTCATCCTAACTATATTCTTTGACTATATGCTGCCTCCTGATGGACTCACAGTGGAATTGCAATGATCAATGATCCAAAACCTTTCATGTTTTAGTTCTGGGAACTCCCAGATAATTTATATCACTGTCATCGACAACATCACAGTTTCTAATATCAAAAATTAAGGTACGTTCCCCTGCCAACCTCCTTGGCATCGGAACGAGGGCAACAAGAATCAAGGTCATCTTGTCGTTGGTCCGAAGATGAAATATTCGGCCTTACGTCCCATTTTTTATTTTGATAACAAATGGAGGGCAACGAAGCGCATCCGGCCATGACGGACGTCTAATGATGCGAAACAAAACGGCAGCCCTCAAAACTTCCTTCGAACTGTTCTTTCTAAATCAGTTGAAGCGGCTGCTACCCACAATAAAATATACTATGAAGGCAACCCTCTCCAAAAAAACACAGCAGCTGCATCTGCGCTACAGAAATAATCCGGTGTGACGCCACTTTAACTGCCGTGGCCCAGTGCTATGGAAATCTGGGGACTGTAGTTTGTTGTGGCACCAGAGCTCTCTGATAGAGAAGGCTAGACAGCTCACAAAACTACAAATCCCAGAATGTCTTAGCATTGAGCCATGGCCGTTAAAATGGTGTCAATATGGATTATATTTATAGTGCGGATGCAGCCAAAATTGACCCTTCCATCTATTTTTATTAATTTCATGCCATTTTGAGATTTTTTTGGATGGAAGGTAGGCTATAAATACTTTAATAATTCATTAATATCTATTTTATTTATATTAATTAAAAATAATTAATAAATAAAGGGATGAAGTGGACTGTGATTTAAGTGTTGGACTAGGAATTTTGGAGGCCAGGGTTTGAATCCCTGGTCAACCATGGAAACCCAATGGGAGTTCCTTACAGCTGGTCACATTCCCTCAGCTTCAGAGACCAGGATCCCTGCTCAGCCATGGAAACCCACTCGAAGTTGACTCAAAGGCAGTTAACAATAACATAGCAACACATCTATCTAAGGATCCCATGAGCTGAAATATTGAATGAGCAGACGCAGCATATCTACTATGGTTTGATAATTTACCATGAACGCCGATGGTCCCTGCAGGACTGAAAGAAGAGGATGCCGTAACTGATGATGCTACGACTGGTGCTTCAGTCCTTGGCTTTCCATGTTCAGCTCCCTGATG
>NC_056528.1:25172547-25173322 GCF_019175285.1 Sceloporus undulatus
TGATATATATCATATACAATATTATATGATATACATATATATATATACACACACACACACACATATATATATATATATATACATAAAAGCTCCTCGTTGTCCCACATTTCTGCCCCTTTCTATAAAAGTGTCATAAAACTTCTTGAGGGGAAACCCTTCCTAAAATCCCCTCAAAATTAAAGATAAAGAAAAGTCCTGTGAGGGCCGGGAATCTATATCTACATCTCCTTCTGTGTGAACTTCTTCTTCCCTCAGGAGCGTGAAAGGGGTCTTTTACCTCAGAGTCGTCCTCGTCGTCGTGGCTGTCTCTGCTGCCTCCGCCTGGGCCTGCTCTCCTTCCTTCCTTCCTTCCTCCTCCTCCTCCTCCCCGGAGGGCCTGGCCTGGCGAGGGAAGGAGGCTGCCTCAGGTGGCCGCTGACAGAAAGGAGGAGGAGGAGGAGGAGGAGGGAAGGACGGCTTCGGCGGCAGGAGAGGCGCCCACGACGACGACGACGACGACGACGACGACGACGGAGGGGGAAGGGAAAGGAGCCACTGCGCATGCGCCCAGGGAAACTGTGGAAAAGCGAAAAAGGCGCGCATCGCACTTTTGGTTTTGGACCTTCCCCCAAGCCACGCCCCTCCCCTGGTTCTTCATGACCCCGCCCACCCAGAGCCCCGCCTCGATCTTCTCCGCGACTCCCATTGGCCCGCTGTGACGTCCCTCAGTCCCGCCCCTTCTCTCTCCCCCCTCCCACTTGGAACCACCACGCCTCACTCTCTCCTCCTCCTCGGC
>NC_056528.1:25173347-25173729 GCF_019175285.1 Sceloporus undulatus
GGCGAGGCAAAAAATGACGTGATACCTATGAGGAGGGGCGGGGCAAACAAGGAGGAGCCATAGAGGGAAATTAGAGGATTTTCAAACGCCGCCCGCCAATAGTGGCGAGGAGGGAAGGGAGGCGAGGTTTCCAGCTTAGTAGGCGGAGGGATCGGAAGGGCACGATTTCAAAGCTAACCATGGGTCGCCTGATATATATCATATACAATATTATATGATATACATATATATATATACACACACACACACACATATATATATATATATATACATAAAAGCTCCTCGTTGTCCCACATTTCTGCCCCTTTCTATAAAAGTGTCATAAAACTTCTTGAGGGGAAACCCTTCCTAAAATCCCCTCAAAATTAAAGATAAAGAAAAG
>NC_056528.1:25173829-25177230 GCF_019175285.1 Sceloporus undulatus
ATCATAACAGATTAGCAACCAGTGATCTGGAATGCCTCCCTAAACATGGCTTTGGAGGTTATGGGAGGGAGAGCATGCTTTGGATCTAGGATACATATCCAAAATGGGTCCAAAATTGAGAATGTCTTGGTCATCAAATCCTAGAGTTGGAAGAGTCCCCTAAGGGTCATCCAGGCCAAGTCCATTTTGTCCTGCAGGAAGACAAATACACATTTGTCCCATAGATTGAGGTCCCATAGATATGAATGAATTCCCATCTTTGCTCCATCTGATGTCCTCCAGATACATTGGTCTTTGGGAATGCCTTGGACTGTTGGCAAGAGCTGTTAACAAATGGAAGACGTTGCCTCAGAGGGTGGTGGGGTCTTCTTCTTTGGAGGTTTTTCAACAGAGGTTGGGTGGCCATCTTTTGGGAATGCCTTGATGGTGTCCTCCTGCATGGAAGAATGGATTTGGACTGGATGAGCCTTAGGGGTCTCTTCTAACTCTAGGATTTGAGGGCCAAGATGTTCAAAGACACCATCAAAGCATTCTCAAAAGACGGCCACCCGACCTCTGTTGAGAAACCTCCAAAGAAGGAGACCCCCCCCGCCACCCTCCGAGGCATCATCTTCCATGTTTTAACAGCTCTTGCCAATGGTCCAATGCCTTTCCAAAGACCAATGTATCTGGAGGAATCAGATGGAGCAAAGATGGGAACTCATTCATATCTAAGGGACCTGCATCCATGTGCATTTGTTTTCATAAAGACTGCTTTATTTTAGTGCCTTCAAGCCATTTCTGACTTATGGCGACCCTAAGGCTAATCTATCATCGGGTTTTATGGGGCTGAGACTGTGTGACTCACCCCAGTTCACCCAGTAGGCTTCCATCGCTGAGCTGAGAATCAAACCATGGGTTGTAGCTGCATTGGTCTGCTTGGAGAGGCGCGATATAAATAAATATTATTATTATTATTATTATTATTGCCCAACACTCAAACCGCTATGCCACGCTGACCCGATCACACAATTTTCTTGGCCAGGTTCCTTCAGAGGAGGGTTGGCCCTTGCATTCCTCTGAGGCTGAGAGAGTGTGACTTGTCCAAAAGCTTTTTTCCCTGTCGCTTTGAACCCTGGTCTCCTAGAGCAGGAACCCTTTCAGTTTGCAAGAAACAGGGGAGCTGTCATCAAGGCTGAGGTTTCTTTCAGAAGAAGAGAAAGGGAGGAAAGGGAGAGACGTTACAGAGATCTTTGGCCTAAAGGAGCCGAAAGAGTTATGAGCCGGAAAGATAAGGCGAGTTGCTCTGGTTAACGTAAAAATGTGCCTTCTGACAGCAGGAGGAAACACACCCTCTTCCCAGTTCCAATCCGTGGCATCTTTCCCTTGCATTTCCAAAAAAGGTTTGACATTGGATGCATGCAAGAGGAGGAAAAAAGACCCCTAGCCTCTTCTTTTTTGATTGTGTATTCCTGCATGGCAGAATGAGGTTGGATTGGATGATCATTGGAGTCCCTTCCAGCTCTAGGATTCTCTTCTTGAGTCTCCTCAATTGGGAGAAGAACAGTGATTCATTCAAAGCGAGGGCAGGCATGAGGAATGAAAAATCATCTAAATTGTCTACTCCGTTCTGCGCCAAAGTTACCAAAAGCACAATGGGAAAGAAATGAGTTAGCGAGGGTGGTAGGTCCAAAAAGACTTGAACAACAAACACTTTTAAAGAAAATCCCCTATGCTCAGCCTTCCCAGATCCCAGACTCCATAAAAACGCTTAACATTCCTGCACCTGGAGGACTAGCAAAGCCCCCTGAATCCTGAAAGACATCTGAAGTCTACAGTTTTCCAAAATCTCATCTCCAAAGCACCGGGCTTAGAGAACCTTGATAAAAACCATCTCCTGCGATTTGGAGCCATCCGTTACAAAATGATACCCTCTCACTCTCTACTTTGTCATTTTCCTTACAAGGAGATCTTGCAGAGAAGAATCTCATTTTTATTTCATTTTTGTGCAGACACACTGTCTGGGGCCATACCTGAGCGGCTAAACATTTTTGCAAAGGGTTCAGATTCGCATCCAGTTCACGTAGGCCATGCTAATCTTTTCTGTATCGTTCCAATTTTAGTATATGCGCTGCCAAAGTGAGCACATAGCAGTCCACATAGGAAGAATCTTGCTTTAGTTCAGACGGCTACCTTTATCGCTTGAATGGTTCGGTCTGGGATTTGGTCTAATTCAAAGCAAGCAGCTAGTCCTCACCACTGCTGGTGCCGAGTTCAAGACGACGAGGAAAGAAGTTTTCCTGGCGGGCGACTCCGCTGTGCCCTTGGCATCCCACCAAGGGACCTTGATGCCAGGCTGTATCCCCTCCAAGAAGGGAAAGGATAAGACTTCTGGAAATGTACCAACCCAAAATGGAAAGACTTGAAGTTGGAGGAATAGTTGAAGACTGGTAGAGAAAAGACTGGAGACCTTGCATGCACAAGGGGACCTAAAACAGAAGTTAGCAGCATGCAGAACTCTTGAGACTACAGCCCCCAGAATCCCCTAGCAGCCATGCTGGGTGGGGAAATTCTGGGCATTGCATCCTCTCTTTCTCTCCAAACAACCTTTTCTGAACTATATCCAAGAAGAAAGAGTAGAGCTGCAACCGAAGAATCAATCTCAAAATCCAACTCTATCACAAGTTGGTATTGGAGTCTGCAAGGTCCCCATTCAAAAACAATGCTCTGTTTTTCAAGGTCCCCATTCAAAGCCCTACAAGACATGAGTTTCTGGACCAAACGTTCCCAAAACTTGGTCCTCCAGCTGTTTTGGACTTCAGCTCTCACAACTCTTGACTGTTAGCCATGTTGACTGGGGCTCCTGGGAGCTCAAGTCCAAAACAGCTGGATGGGGCTCACTGGTCTGGACGATCTAAAGACTGCATCTCCCCATACAAACCTGCTTAAGTTTTAAGTTCTTCTGGCTTGCTCTCAAACCCACCACCTTCCCGAAGCATTCTCCATGGCTGTGAAACTCTCTGCTACTGGATGTCCAGCTCATCCTTTCCATGCTCTCTTTTCACTGGCATGTTAAACCCTTCTCTAGGCAGGATTTTTAAATTGCTTTTCAAACCAAATGGTAGAACAGCATCGAGAGTGGCGCAATGCATTTTTTTGTCATGTGAGTTGGCCTCTCTTCTTTTATTCTACTCATTTCGCCTGGCGGCCCACAAACAAGCTTTCCTTTTCCTGCTTCTCAGACTTTTGGGGGGAAGAGGTTTTAACAGTCTATCAGGCGGAAGCAGGCGGATGGAGCAGCCAACAGCCCCCATACCAGGCAAAAGGGTGGGCACCGAGGTCTCATACCCCTCTCTAAGCCCAGCAGAACTCTTTGCAAGGAAAGGAAAACCACAGTGCCAACATGCATCTGCTTTACACAA
>NC_056528.1:25177255-25179494 GCF_019175285.1 Sceloporus undulatus
ACGCTCTCTGATGTGCTAAGTAGTTGAATTCAGATTCCTTTTGCACCTGAGCTAAGTTTGCAGCAATGGAAGTAAACTACAGCGCTATAATAATCAATAATAATAATAATAATAATAATAATAATAATAGAGCTGGGAACAAAAGGTGGATGGAAGAGAAAGAAACGGGGACGTTTTAAAAGCAGCAGGAAAGTGGGAATGCAGAGGATTCATCGGTCATAAGGCCACATTCCCACTTACAATAAATCACTTTGTAAACCGAATTGATGGATCTGTTCAGCAGCAGAGTGTGGTTCACACTACATTTGCCCTGATCACATAAAAAAAATAAAATAACCCACTTGTGGTTCACATTCATGAATGAATGATTCAAAATTGACCCACCCAGCCAGTTGAGGGCAAATTAAATCGATTCTGATCCGCATCTGTTCACATGGAATTGATTTATCACAAAAGACTCAGGTGAAATGGGTCTAGCGCATGGCCCCCCTCCCGAATTGCTTCAGGATTCGGTTCAAGTGGGAACCAGGATCATTTAAACTAGTTCAAACCAATTTGCAATCGGTTTTAAAAGCTAGTGGGAATGAGGCCTTGGAGGATATGCAACAAGTGTGGTTTTATACGGAGGTGCGGTAACATCTGGGTGTAGAACTGTGTAGAAAAAGCTATAGCCAAAGCCTCACCCTTTAAATCATCTTCCCTTTGTCTGCTGCTTCCTCCGTCTGCCATGGCACTTCGCACAATGGCAAGGAAGAGGAAAGGCTTAAGACTTTCGGAAATTCATTGGGAACATTTTTGTCCCGTTATCTCCTCGTTGGCGCTTCCATTTTTTGTTTAAATGTAAATGAAAAAAACAAACAATGTAAATTACATTTGCAATCCAGTTCCAGTTAATCCAAGCAATTACGAAGCCTGCAGACTTATCATCTGTTTACCAGATGAGCCAGGGGAGCTTTCTGGGTGCTTTTCTCCTTAGTAAAAGAGAAGAGCTGAAGAATTGGAGTCTCAATGTTGGGCGGCCAAGCCTTGGCAGCGATACACAGAGCCCCAGGACCGAAAGGTTTGAAGCTAGCTGCAAAATGCACTTTCTAGACATCTCTGCATTCCATCAAATCCAAAATCGAAGTTTCTAGGCTCATGGAATGAGAGCAGTTTTGCTGAAATCCATACAGGTGCTTGCTTGCAATTTTTGGGCATCATTTAGCAGGGCTTTTGGATCTCCTTTGCCAAACAAGCTTTGCATTAATTAAAACAGCAACAAAATCAAGTTTTAGGCCTCCAACAAAGTAAGGTTGCTGCCAGCTGGGATGAAATCACGTACCATTGGTCACTTACGCTTTTTTGCAAAGGTAAACTCTGACAAATGTCTGCCAAGAGAAAGCCCACACAAGAGAGTGAGTAAATTGGTAATCGATGGAGGAATCCACTTGTAACCTTAGGCAAGTCACACTTTCTCAAGGGAACGCAGTGGAAACCGCTCTGAACAAATCTTGCCACGAAGATCCTGCTATAGGGTTGCCATAAGTCAGAAACGACTTGAAGGCAAACAACAAAAACTTGTATAGCGATGCCACTGTATGAAAATGGCAACAACAATAGTAGTAACTAACAACCACCTCTAGGGCTCTCAAAAGTGGCTTTCTCCCCCAATTGTGTTTCCTTCAGGTTCCTCGGTCTATCTATCTTTCCCTCACTATTCCAGTCTATCTGTCTTCAGATTTCTCGGTTTATCTATCTTTCCCTCAGTATTCCAGTCAATCTTCCTTCAGGTTCATTGATCTATCTATCTTTCCCTCAGTATTCCAGTCAATCTTCCTTCAGGTTCATTGATCTATCTATCTTCCCCTCAGTATTTCAGTCTATCTTTCTTCAGGTTCATTGATCTATCTATCTTCCCCTCAGTATTTGTCTATCTTCCTTCAGGTTCTTTGATCTATCTATCTTCCCCTCAGTATTTCAGTCTATCTTTCTTCAGGTTCCTCGGTCTATCTTCCCCTCAGTATTCCAGTCTATCTTCCTTCAGGATCCCTGGTCCATCTATCTTCCCCTCAGTATTCCAGTCTATCTTTCTTCAGGTTCCTCGGTCTATCTGTCTTTCTCTCAGTATTCCAGTCTATCTTTCTTCAGGTTCCTCGGTCTATCTTCCCCTCAGTATTCCAGTCTATCTTTCTTCAGGTTCCTTGGTCTATTTGTCTTTCCCTCAGTATTCCAGTCTATCTTTCTTCAAGTTCCTCGGTCT
>NC_056528.1:25179594-25188301 GCF_019175285.1 Sceloporus undulatus
CTTCAGGTTCCTCGGTCTATCTTCCCCTCAGTATTCCAGTCTATCTTTCTTCAGGTTCCTCGGTCTATTTGTCTTTCCCTCAGTATTCCAGTCTATCTTTCTTCAGGTTCCTCAGTCTATCTATCTTTCCCTCAGTATTCCAGTCTAACTTTCTTCAGGTTCCTCGGTCTATCTTTCCCTCAGTATTCCAGTCCATCTTCCTTCAGGATCCCTGGTCCATCTATCTTTCCCTCAGTATTCCAGTCTATCTTCCTTCAGGTTCCTCGATCTATCTATCTTCCCCTCAGTATTCCAGTCTTATCTTTCTTCAGGTTCCTCGGTCTATCTATCTTCCCCTCAGTATTCCAGTCTATCTTTCTTCAGGTTCCTCGGTCTATCTATCTTTCCCACAGTATTCCAGTCTATCTTTCTTCAGGTTTCTCGGTCTATCTTTCCCTCAGTATTCCAGTCTATCTTTCTTCAGGTTCCTCAGTCTATTTGTCTTTCCCTCAGTATTCCAGTCTATCTTTCTTCAGGTTCCTCGGTCTATCTATCTTTCCCTCAGTATTCCAGTCTATCTTTCTTCAGGTTAGTCAGAAATGATTGAAAGGCACACGACACACAACAGCATTAGGTTCTGAAATCCCCTCCTCAGCTCATGGAAACTCCACATAGGAGCAGACCTTGGAACTCCTCTGGATCCTCAGAGGAAAGCCAATGCAAACCTTTTCCTTGAGCAAACCAGATACCTGAGACACATGCCAGAAGAGGGTTGTTCCATAATGTCAGGACAACAACAGCCTTTTCCCCACCTTGTGTGTCTTGTTGTGAGGTTTTCCAGCCACTCTTAATTCAACAGAGGTGTAACATAATCCTCTGGCTAAAACAACAAGCCCACATTCCACGGCCGCTAATGGATGTGGGTTTGGGTGATGTGACGAAAAATCAAAACACAACCAAAGCGGTTGACTTTGGCCAGACTCTCCACCACAGCAGGACAGACTGGATTTCGCTGCAGTAGGCAACCAGGCAAAGAGGGCAAAATCTGGAGAACTGTTGTGATTAAAATGAATTGGAAACGCTTCGAACCCAGTTCTCTTGGATCTTTTATGGAAGGTCAGAAATGCACAACCTAAACATGGCCTCCTTCCGTTGTACCAGCAGTACAGCCTCCTGCCCATATCCTAAACAAAACCCCAGGAAAGTTGTACAGGCGCACTGTACAGTCGGCCTTCCTTCTCCATCGGATTCTTTACCCCTACGGATACAAGCATCCATCGCTGGAAAATCATTCCCCCAACACATATACATACATTTACATACATTACATACATACTATACATTAATATTCAAATAAAGCAAAATCTTGGTTTTGCCATTTTCATAGAAGGGACACCATTTTACCTATGCCATTATGTATTTAATGGGACTTGAGCATTCCCACAGCTATTTGGTACCCTGGAACCAAAAGCCACAGACAGATAGTCAAGACCAAACTCTGTTTCTCTCTTTTATAAATCTGTAAAATCTTGACATCCCACATTTTGAGGGAAGGGAAAGTGTGGGTTTCAATAAACTGATTTATTGATTGATCGATCAATTAGCATCTTTTGCTCCTCCCACAACACCTGCCCTCGTAATGTTTTAAGTTTCACAGATTTTGCTTCCAAATACACAACCCAAGGCTCCTCGTTTCTGTGGATTTTGTGGTATCCAACGGGGCCCAATTGTAATCTCTTTTTATCCTGCAAGCTTTGAATCCCAACTTTTTTGAGGGGAATAGTGGGTTTCAATACAATCGATCGATCGATCAATTAGCAACCCTTTGTCCTCTCACACAACACCTGCCTTGTATGTTTTCCTTTCATAGATTTTTTTCTTTCGCTTCCAAAATACAATTCAGGCACTTTTCCCCCATAGATTTGGTATCTACAGGGGCCCACTGTCTCTCCTTTTTATCCTGCAAGGCTTTGCATCCATATTTTTGAGGAAAAGGTGGGTTTTCCAATAAATTGATTGATTGAGCGTATGGATGGCATTGAATAAGCTACCTCATGGACTCCACTACATGAACACCAGTCCTCGTATCTTTACTTTCACAAGATTTTGCTTTCCAAAAACCACAAACCCGAGGCTCCTGTTTCCATGCCGCTCCTCCGTCTTTGGAAATTAAGATATCTTCTGGACTTTTCTGGAAACCCCCCTTGCAAGCCATTCCCCCTTTCATCTTCCTCTTCCTCTCTCTCTCTCTCTCTCCATTGCCTGCCTTCAAACAAAAAGAAAAATGAAAACTGCGAAGGAAAAGAGAAGCCACTTGGGTTCCTTTCTGAGTTTGCCTAATTCTGTTCACACGTACAGCGAGTGCAAAATGACTCTAGGAGAAAACCAGTGGAGGGTGAGGATAAGCCGGAAAAAAAGCTTGGCCTGGTTTGTTTAATAAAAGAGTCAGGGCGAGATTGGTCTCTGGTGTATCACTTCTTTTCACTAATATACTATATATATTTGAACAATGTCTGTATAATAAAAACCGGAAAGATGCTTTCTTATATTTCTCGCTAGGATTTTAATTGCCACGACCGATTAGGCGAGTGCCAAGATCTGTTTGTCGTTTTGAAACCAGGACACGGTGGAGCGTAAATGGAAGCGCTGAAGGAGAGCAAGGTGGCACTTTTTGCTGTCATTCAAACCCCTGGCTTGTGGGCATGCCAATGCCCGTCTCCATGCGTGTGTTTGGCACCGAAGGTTGGCGCCATCGCCGCCGCGTCCTTGTGCCAACGCCAATCCGCGCAAACCTGTGTTTCCAGCAAAGGACGTAGGGGTTTCCCAAAAGTGAGGATAAACCCATGCCATGCCTTTGCCCAACCCACCCTCTATGGGATATCCTCTATCCTTTGGATGGACAAAATGCTGCAATTTAATAATCTAGTGAAGAAAAAAAACCATTAGGTTTAACTTTGCATTTTTTAACCACACTGGGGTTGCCATGGACCGGGAGCTGGGGCGTGGATTGGGGATCGCAATCACCTGGTTCTCCAGAATCAATAATCCGACCACTAAAAACCACACGTCCTATTTTAAAAACGTAAACAATAAAGCAATAAATAACACCACACACTGCACCCTGCAAAACGAGAGCGAAGAAAGACACTGAGGATTATAAATGTCAGATAGATTAATAAAGGAAATCACTTTTGCTTCGTCCCACTGCATAAACATTATTGAAACAGTTGATTTGACCCAGAGTTAAATCCTGTTGATTTTATGGGTCTCTACCCTGGTTGCAATTAAACTTAAAAATTCCCGATTTTGGTGTTTTGGTGGAGAGTGGAGAAATGCGGAAACCCAAATGGAATCCTATCCATGAGGGTTTCCCGAGGCCATACAGAAAAGTGTAATTATTGCAAAACAAGGCTATCCTTTTCTGATATTAATTTAATAATTTTGTTTTATTTATTTTATAAAAGATATCCATATATCCGATCCTGGTTTTTCCTTCCCTTCTTCTTCTTTTCCAGATAAACAGGCTTAAATTGAGGGTTTTTAACGAGGAATTCCACAAATCGGTTGCTTCCGACGAAAATCCACGATTTTGGAGCCTGTGTTATAAATGCAAATCAAATGCCTGGATGCACTTGGCTCTTTTGCAAAATCCGCATAAGAAGGGCAAAATGGGTCAGTAAACCTGTGCTATTATTATTCCGCTATTATTATTATATTATTATTATTATTATTATTATATTATTATTATTATTATTTTATCATTATTATTAGAAAGGGGCAGACCACTGGCTTTGTTCCAATCCCAGCTTAATTCGTGGCCTTTGGTTTCTATTATGCCACCCGATCTGGTCCACATTTTAAACTATTCACTTGTTACAGAGCTTTATCTGGAAGATCTAGTTGCAAAGGGATCTTGTAACACCTGAGACTAACTCACTTGTTTAAAACATACCAAGGCGGTTGTGTTGGCCATATCGCAAAGTCAATCAACACCCAAAATCCACACAACATTTAGCCCAACCAGGGGTCACTGTTTTGTGGATTGGGATGTGTTGTAACTCACTTCTTCATAGCTTCCATTGGTTAATTTGTCTTCCTTGTTTTAAAATGTTGAAATTGTTGAAAACCATATATCACCAGTGTGGTGTTGTGGTTCAAACGTTTGGACTGGATTCTGGACCGGGTGCGAATCCTGCTTGGCCATGAAAAACCACTGGGTGATCCAGGCAAGTCGCACTCTCTCAGACTCAAAAAAGAGGGGGGAAAGAGTACGGAGGTGCAGAAATAATGCTGTTGACGCACTTTCAGTGCTGTAGCACCATCCTAGGCAACCTGGGCAGGCGTAGTTTGACAAGGTCTTGAGGCCTTCTCTGCCCAAGAGTGCCAACGCCTCGCCAAACTGAAATCCCAGGCTCTGTAGGATGGAACCACGGAGTTAAAGTGGGGTTAAACTGCTTTATTTCTTTACAACTGTGAAGATGCCCCAGAGCCAGCAAAATCAATGAGGAGAGAGACACACGAGAGAGAGGAGAGATACTAATGGATTGATGGTATGTAGATTAGCTGGATTAGATGGATGGATGGATCAATAGTTTGATAGATGAAAATGGATCGATTGGATGGATAGATTAGATAGATAATAGATAGATAGATCAGATAGAAGAGCGAGAGATGGGTGGTGGATGGGTCAATAGATAGCTCGATGGATAGATGGAAAAATGGTAGATGGATGGATGGACGGACAGACGGACAGAACACGGAAACTGATGATGGATAAATGACCATGGTAGATAATTGATAGATAGGTTAAATCGGATGGATGGATGATATTAGCTATCTTGTTAGTGATGTAGGATGATGCTGGAGGATCAATGGATGATAGATAGTGGACAGGGATAGATAGATATGAAGGATGGATTTCACCTCCTGTTTGTATTACTGTTGTTCTGCTCTGCCCAGATCCCTGCGGTCTGTGAAGGACTTTCTGGACAGGGAAGGGTTAACTCCCCAACACCAATTACTACCTGAAGCGAATTCATCCCAAAACAAACAGAAGAGTCCAAATATCGGGAAGGAAAAGGAGGCGTTCCTCACGGAAGCTTGGGAACCAAACATCAATAGGTTATTCAAAAACAGAAATTGCCTACTATTTGGGAGAAGGGCAGGTCTTGTTCCGGGTTTTGTACAAAATTTAAAAGCCGCGATCCCAAGTGCTGGACTCTATCTCAGCTGGCAGAGAGCCCTCTCATCTTTGAATCCTGTCCCTTGGCACGAATTTGACCGAAGCCATGCCATGACCTTCCTCTGGGGCTGAGAGGGTTTGACCTGTGGCCCAGGTCTCCCAGTGGGTTTCCCATGGCTGAGCATGGATTTGACCCTGGTCTCCCAAATAGTCCTAGTCCAGTATTCAAACCACACTAGTTTCTCCTTTTGTGGGTTCTACTCAGGACTAACTAAGAGAATTTGGACCAAGGTATGTTAATGCGGTCTGATCGTTTATACAGTATATTAAAACTATGGCCCTGTCCATGCCCAGAGAAAACCTTCCCACCTGGAGTCGGCGTCTTTATCTTCTTTCCTCCTCAGCACTTGTCATGCCCTGAGAAACTCCTTTCCACAGAGAAAACTTGCATTTCCTGTCCTCCTGGGCTCTCTGTCCATGCCCAGAGAAGCCTTGCCACCTGGAACCAGCATTTCCTCCTCCTTTGACTCCTATTGGCACTCTGTCCATAGCCAGAGAGTGCTTCTCTCTGGAAGCCCTTTCCTCTGGGCACTCTTGTCCATACCCAGAGCACCCCTTCCCACTGCAAGCCAACATCCTCTTCCTGTATTTCCTGGGTACTACTATCCATGTCCGAGTACCCCTTCCCTTCTGGAAGCCCGCATCTTCCTCTCCTTTGGGCACTCTGTCTATGCCCAGAGCAACCCTTCCCACCTGAAGGACCATCCTCTTCCTCCCTCCCTCCCTGGGCACTCTGTCCCTGCCCTTCCCATCTGCGCAGCCACATCTCTTCCTCCTCCTTGTCTTCCTCCTTCCTCTTTGGCATTCTGTCCATGCCCAGCACCCCTTCCAACCTGCAAGCCAGCATCCTCTCCCTCTCCCTCCTCCTCTCTTCCGGGCACTCTGTCCATGCCCAGAGAACCGTTTCCCATCTGGAAGCCAGCATTTTCTCTCTCCTGGGCACTCTGTCCATGCCCAGAGCACCTCACCTGCAAAACCATTTTATCCTCTCCTCCCTGGGCACTCTGTCCATGCCCAGAGCCCCCACTGCCAACATCTTCCTCCTCTCCTCCTGGGCATCTCTGTTCCTGCTCAGAGCACCCCCTGCACCTGCACGGCAGCATAATTTTTCCTCTTCCTCTCTTCCTCCTCTCCTTCCTGCGTACTCTGTCCCTGCCCAGAGCCAGCCCTCTCCTTCCTTCCTTCTGCCAACTGTGCCCGCATCCTCCCTGGTCCCCCAAAGAGTGGGGCAGAGGGACCCAAAGGTCTCCTCCCCTGCCTCTCCCCTCCTCGCGGCGCCCCTAGTGGCCTGAACGCCACCGCACCTCCGGAGCAGGAGAGCGCAAGGGAGCGCACGAGGCTGGCACAGGGAAGGTCTGGACCTCTGCCAGCTCCTCTCCCTCCCTGTACCTTGGGGAGGGGGCTTCCCCCTGTGCCAGCCTCCCCCATGGGGCTCCCTCTCCTCATCTCGCCACCCTAGGGCGCCCCTGGGCCTTCGGGGGCTGGGAAGTGCCAGGGTGGGCAAAACTTTGCCCCTGCCAGCCTTCCTCTATGGAGTTGCGGTGGCTCCGCTGGGCACCAGGGGGGGTCCTCCATTCCATCCTCACCCTCATCCTCCTTTTCTTGCTTGGTCCTTGCCATCCCTCACCCCAGCTTTGCACATCCTGGCCAGGATCGGCCACACGGTCCGCTGGGTGCCCTTCTTTGCCAGGTGGGCACCACCCAAGCTCAGCTGGCAGCCCCCTGCGCAACGCCTTGGCCAGGGCAGGCGGTCGCCCTCCGCCTCCTTGCCACACAACCTCAGCCTGGAGGTCCTGCCAGGAAGCCCCCCAACACCGGGACCCGGCTTCTTGGCACGCTGGCTCTGCCAGCCCTGGTGGTCCGAGGGGTGGCTGCCATCCTGGCATTCCCGGCTTCCAGGAGGGAAGCTGTGCTCCAGATGGACGCCGCCGCTTCCTTCCTGGAGATCCCTTTCCTCTAGCCTCGGGGTCCGGCAGGAGGAATGAAGGTGGCGAAGGTGTGCCCAGGAAAGCCCCATGCCCTCTCAGGAGCTGGGTAAGATATCTGCGACCCCTTCCCTTTGGGAGAGGACTCCCCTCGGCAGGAGCCCCCCTGCAAGCAACGAGGGCTTCCCTAGGTGCGGGAGGGTTGGGGGGAAGGAACTTTCTGGGTGGGACTTGTTACTGTGTTTCTGGGGCTGAGGAGTGTGACTCGCAAGAGCAGTCTACCTGAAAGCAAAGAGTGGTCCTGCTAGACTGCAAGGCTTTTCCTTCTTGAAGAGGTTGGGAGAAAAGGAACTTTTCTGGGCTGGCGGGACTCGCTACTGGGTGCTTCCTTCAAGTCTTTTCCTCTCTTAGGGGCTTTCTGGGGCTGAGGAGAGTGTACTTGCACCCAAGGTCCCCCAGTGGGTTTCCATGGCCAAAGGGGACTCTCCCCGGTCTTCCACGATTTCTCGCCTGACCCCTCAAAGCAGGCTCTTGATGGTGGACACAGCTCCCAATACATCCCCATCCTCTCAAAGATGGCTGGGTGTGAGGGAAGGGATTCTGGAGGGTCTAATCCCGAAAAGAAACTTGTCAGTGTCAAGGTTGGGGAATTCTGGGAATTTCTTGTCCCAACTGGGGAACTCTGTGAGCAATGGGATTGGGGATTCTGGAAGCTGGAGTTTCAAACTCTGGAACTGGGGCAATGGGTTGGGGATTTTGGGAACTTCATCCAAGTGGAAATTCTGTAAGCTATGTGGGGCAGGGGTTCTGGAGCTGAAGTCCAATGGGAACTATGGTGAGCAGCAAGTTGGAGGTTTTGCAAGCTGCCATCAAAATGGTCACTTTAGAGAGAGCCCGGGGAATTCTGGAGCTATAGTCCAAATTGAAAGTTCGCGAGCAACAGGGTGGTTGAGGATTCTGGGGCTGTCATTCAGAAAGATCTCTTTCATGCTAGAGGGGGCTGGAAGGAAGCAGCCTTCTCGGTGTTGTCGGACTTTCGGGGTTCAATGGGAAAGAATGCTGGAGTTGCAACAGGCCAAAAAGACGTGCAAGTCTCTGCTGGATTCTGGGATATGCAGTCCCCAGGCCGTGCAAATTGGGAGGGCCACAGATGTGGGGGGGAAGAGGATGGTCCCTACGAGAGAAGCCCTCTTTCTTTGTTGCTTTTGTGTCGCAAGCTGCACACACTTGGCTTTGTCCTGCTGGTTGTTGTTTTCAGGGCGACTTGTGGCCCCCCATGTCAGTGATTGGGCCGTGAATCCGCTCCAGGTTTTAATTCAGGCTCAGGATATTCTCCAGTGTTCTGGTTCATTGAGAGAAGGTTTCAGCACCTGGAGAGCTCTGTGGAGATGGAACTCCTTGAGAGATGATTAAAAAATGGACAGTCAGCACCATTGAGGAAACCTGCTGATACGCTGACTAGAACCCGGACAGTTCAGCACCACAGCCGAACTCCTGTGAAAAACTTGACATAGAACCCGGACGTCCAGCACCATGGAGAACTCACTTGAAAACTGGATAG
>NC_056528.1:25188326-25199266 GCF_019175285.1 Sceloporus undulatus
GGACAGTCCAGCACCATGGAGAACTCATTGAAAACTGGACTAGAACCCGGACAGTCCAGCACCACAGAGAACTCATTGAAAATTGGACTAGAACCTGGACAGTCCAGCACCATGGAGAAATCATTGAAAACTGGACTAGAACCCGGACAGTCCAGCACCATGGAGAACTCCTTGAAATCTGGACCAGAACCTGGAGAGTTCGGCCTCTCCATCTATTGCTCCCAGGAAAACATTTTTCTGTCTCTTGGAATTAAAAGAGCAATTCACTGGAGAAAGCCTCCGCTCTGGGTTTTAGTCCAGTGTTTTTAAAGCTATGCAAAGGACTCAGTCAAATCCCAAAAATAAGTCCACTCCCACCCTCAATAACTTCTCTAAAGTTTGGACTAAGTCCCAGAGTGGATTGGCTGCTTCACCACTGATCTGAAAGTCTTTAACCGCTTCTCTTGTGTCATTCTTCCCTCTTTGCCAGATATCTCTGGGTTTAACGATCAAACGCCAGCTAGAATGGTGCAGCTTTTGGAAAAGAAATGAACAAGCACTTTTTAAACGTTGATGGGCAGCGCATGCTGGATGGGGATTCTGGACGTGACAGTGAAAACGCTATTCCCAGAATCCCCCATCTATCACAATGCTGCTTTCACCTGCTTTCCAAGAGTGCCGATCCCAAGTTTTAAAAGTGCAAAAAGGTGGCCCTAAATGCCCTAAGAGGCAACAGATCCTGTCTGATCTTGGAAGCTAAGAAGGATCAAGCCTGGATGGTCCTTGGATGGGAGACCACTAGTGAAGAGCAGGTGCTGGAGGCTCAATTTTAGACGAAGGAACTTGCAAACTAAGCTGGTGACTTGAAGATATTTAGGTCCACCTTTTTTGCACTTTTAAAACTTGGACCAGCATTCATGGACAGCAGATGAAAGCAGCATCATGATAGATAGGGGATTCTGGGAATGGTGTTTTGCACTGTCACACCCAGAATCCCCCATCCAGAATGTGCTGCTTTCACCTGCTGTCCATGAACACTTAAAATTCTTCTGAAATTCCTCTGAAATTTGGGGGGGGGGTCTCCGCAATTCGACAACCACATCCACAGATGGTGCAGTAAAAGTAACTTCCCCAAGCTCTGGAAGCCTGGTGTTGTCCTCAGATCTTCCTCCGCTCTCCTTTGCTTTAATATCTAGGAATTATTTATGGGCGATAAAGAGGGAACTATTCTCCATTATTCATCGAGAGGAATTATTCAGGCAGGGTTTTGCAAGGATTGCATGTGTGTGCCAGTGTTTGTGTTTTGTGTGTGTGTTTGTGTTTCTGAAGCCCAAAATCAGGATCCAGACCCGGGCGACCTCTGACAACATGCGCCCTCCGCTTTGCGTCCTTCATGTCGGTTCAGCCAATTTCACCTGGAGGCCATCTGTATTTTGCTCACAGACTCATCAAAGAAAGCAATTCCCTCTCTGCCTCCAGGCGCCGAAAAAAACAGCTTTTCCAGATACAAACCAGGCCTATTTGAAGGTTGTGTTTCCACCCTAGCAATCCCCACCTCTGCCAAAACCCTTCAGACTGACCTTTTACAGATCCATGGCGGAGGAAAAGCCGTACGGAAAGGGATCTTGTCTCACATTTGAGAGACCAACCCGAAAAAAGGCACTTTGCTTATGCTCAGAAGGTCTGTCCATTCCACTTCGTCTCCCTTCTGGGGTCCTCCATAGTGGCCTGACTCCACTTGAACTGCCATGGATCATATCAAGGGATCCGGGGTTTAGAGGTGCTAGAATCGTAGAATCCTAGAGTTGGAAGGGATCCCCAAAGGTCAGCCCAAGCTCCATTCAGCCCTGCCGGAATACCTAGCAACATAGAGTTAGAAGAGACCTCAAAGGGCATCATCCAACCGCATTTGGCCAGCACGGAATACCTAGAACCATAGAGTTAGAAGAGAGACTCAAGGACATCCCATCCAACCGCATTCGGCCATGCAGGAAATACCTAGAACCATAGAGTTGAGAGACCTCAAAGGGCATCCCATCCAACCGCATTGGCCATGCAGGAATTACCTAGAACCATAGAGTTAGAAGAGACCTCCAAGGCATCCCCTCAACCGCATTTGGCCATGCCGGAATACCTAGAACCATAGAGTTAGAAGAGACCTCAAAGGACATCCCATCCAACTGCATTTGGCATGCAGGAATACCTAGAACCATAGAGTTAGAAGAGACCTCAAAGGACATCCCATCCAACCGCATTCAGCCATGCAGGAATACCTAGAACCATAGAGTTAGAAGAGACCTCAAAGGGCATCCCATCCAACCGCATTTGGCCATACAGGAATACCTAGAACCATAGAGTTAGAAGAGACCTCAAAGGACATCCCATCCAACGCATTTGGCCATGCAGGATACCTAGAACCATAGAGTAGAAGAGACCTCAAAGGACATCCCATCCACCATATTGGCCCATGCAGGAACTTAGAACCATAGAGTTTAGAAGAGACTCAAAGGCATCCCATCCAACTGCATTTGGCCAGCAGGAATACTAGAACCATAGAGTTAGAAGAGACCTCAAAGGACATCCCATCCACCGCATTTCGGCCATGCAGGAAACGAGAACCATAGAGTTAGAAGAGACCTCAAAGGCTCCCATCCAACACTTCGGCCATGCAGGAATGCATAGAATCATTGAGTTGGAAGGGACCCCCAAAGGCCATCCAATCCAAGGCCATTCTGCCATGCAGGAACTCTCCATCAAAGCACTCCCAACAGATGGCCATCCAGCCTCTGTTTAGAAGCCTACCCCCCTTTAAAGCAGGGTCTTCCATTGTCTGGAATAGCTTCTGCCGGTCAGAACAAGCAACACTGGGGTCAATGGATCAACTGTCTAGCTCCCTGCGTTTCTGCAGGGATTTTCCGTGCAAAAGAGAATCGCAGTTAATGCAACTTTCAGTGCCAAAGAAAACCGCAATTTTCAGTGCAAAAGAAAATTGCATCTTTTGGTGCGAAAGAAACCCGAAGCCGTTCAATACACACCTTCTTTTTCCTTTTAAAAACAATACATCCACCATTGCAGATGGCTGACACTTCTTTCCTATGGAGAGGATCCAGGTTTCTCCCCAGTTCTGCTAGTCTCATTTAGGAGAGTGAAGCGTGGGCCGAAAAGTGCTCTTGGGTCGGGGCCCACATCCCAATATTGCATAGCTGAGAAATTGCATTAAAGGCCTAGGAATGGCGTTGCTGGGTGTGTTCTTGTTGTCGGCTGGGTCACTAAGGTCTTGCAAAAGCAGGGTTCTGCAAAACCGGTTTGATGGCAGCCAAGTCCTTTTAGAAATCTGTCTTTGTTCTTTGGAGGGACTCTGGAGACGGCAGGAAAAATGACAATCTGTAACTTTGAGGGTCGTGGGTGTTTTTTGGACAGAGCGGTGTGAAAAATATCCCCATTACAGAGGAGATAACTTCTGAAACCAAGGTAAAGTGACACCATAGATCTCTCTTGCTCCGTCCCCCGAAGCAACAAATGAAGGATGAGTCAACACCGAGAGATCTTGGCAGGAGGGATGCTGCTGTTAAAGAGACTCTGTTCCCAATCTGATAAATCTGGATAAATTATATATATTATGTGATATTGTATTATATTATCCTAGGATAACTTGCCTCAGATTCTCCCAAAGCAAAAAGACTGGGCAGGTGCAGAGAGGCAGCAGCATCCACACTGCAGAAATAATCTGCTTTGACACCCCTTTAATTGCCATGGCTCAATGCTATGGAATTATGAGGATTACATAGGCACCAGGGCTCTGTGACAGACAAGGCTAGGCGTCACTGACAACTACAAATCCCAGGATTCCATAGCCACGAGCCTAGGGCAGTGTAATTAATCTAATATACACACTCATCCCTCTATATTTGCGGATTTGATATTTGTGGATTTGATTAATATGTTCTCTCTAGGAATCTCTAGGTCCTCCAGTGCAACTCTATGGTCAGCTTTAACTAAACGTTGCACCGAAAGACCTAGAGATTCCTAGAGAGGATACTCTACTAGGCCTTTGTCGCTCCTCCAGTGCAATTCTATGGTCAGTGTTTGTTGGACGTTGACCAAAGAGTTGCACTGGAGGACCTAGAGATTCCTAGAGAGGTATCCTTTCGGGTAAAAGCATAGGGTTTTTGTTATTTGTGTTTTTTCCATATTCACAGGGGTTTTGTGCCCCTAACCCTAGCAAATATGGAGGGACATGTATATAACACACACACACACACACACAATTATATTAATTATATACATAATTATTATTATTGTTAACAGTATTAATATAATATGTATATAATATATAATTTATCCGATTGGGAACAGAGCCTCTTTAACTGCACCAGCCCTCCAAAACACCCCCTGCAGAAATAAACCAGTCTGAAACCGCTTGAAGTGCCCTGGCTCAAGTGTTATGGAAGCCTGGGCTTTGTAGTTTGTTGTGGCACCAGGACTACCAATCCCAGCATACCATAGCCTTGAGCCAGAGAAATTCAAGAGGTGTCAATCTGGATTATTCCGTTGTAGTGCGGATGCAGCCTTAGTCCGAAACACACTTCCGAAATAATACAGATTGAAACCGCTTCGACTGACCTGGCTCAAGTGCTAGGGAATCCTGGGAATTGTTGAGTCGCCAGAGCTCTTAGACACAGGAAGCTAACTATCTCACAAAGCTACAAATCACAGAACTCCAGAGCATTGAGTAATGGCAGTTAAAGTGGTATCAAACCAAATTATTTTTGCAGCGTGGATGCATCGGTCACTGACATCCTATTAGAGATAGTATAGAGCCTCCATGTTCAAAGGCAGTATAGCTGCCTTTCAATAGAGGATTTTGAGAACAAACAAAAGGTTTTTTTCTCTTCCTTTCCTTTCCTGGTTTTAGGCGAGGGGCACTCGAACTCAGATCTTCCAAATCCCGACCAAGCGCTTTGAGACCTGGGTTCGAAACCCCAGCAGGATGAGACGGCGAATAAATCTCACCCTTTTTTCCTTTTGCTTTTCCAGCTTGCTGAGCTGTGTGGCCTTTTTAAAAACAGTCCATTATTTATGAGGCCAGAGAGAACATCTTCACAGGCGGGGAAGGAGGGGAATAAATGTTTATGGGCGACCCCTGGGCGCAGCCACCTCTTGGCTTATAAAAGATGCCCAGCTTTCATTCGCAGTTTTTTATCCTCCTTTCCTTCCTCTTCTCCTCCTTCAGCTCAAGGAGGCTTTCTTGCAAAGCAATTCCCCAAAGACATGGCTGGGTTGAAGTTTTGCAGAATCTCGAGGAGAGATCTGGGGATACGGAGAGGTTTGTGATCGTCTTGTCATGCGTGGCAACTGATACGGATCCCCCCTGAGATTTTTGGGTATCCGAGCTTTTAATCAGCTGGTTAATGATGATGGGAACGTATTGGGATTTGGAAACGCCGAATGCGGTCGGCCCCTGTATCTTCAGAGCCTTCATTCGCAGGCTGCAAAACATTTTTGAACAATATAAATTCCAAACAAGACACACCTGATTTTGACGTTTTAGATCAGGGACCTTTGGGTATCCTAGGATTTAATGAGCCGGTAAATGAGGATGGGAATGTATTGGGATTTGGAAAAGCCGAATACTGTTGGCCCTTTGTACCCGCCGATCCACGCTATAAATTTTTGAACAATATACATTCCAAAAAAGCACACCTGATTTTGACGTTTTAGATAAAAGATCTTTGGGTATCCGAGGTTTTAATGAGCCGGTTAATGATGATGGAAATGTATTGGGATTTGGAAAAGCCGAATACCGTTGGCCCTTTGTATCTACAGATTCATCATCCATGACATAGTCCCTTGGAGGGCAAATTTATCCTAAGGAGAGAATCGAAAGAAGCTCACAAAACCATAAGAGTTTATCACACGAAGGAGATTGGATGTTTATCCCGTTTATCCTGTAAAAATCGCGTAATTACGCAGAACAACTTCATATGACGCCGCACAAAACTCGCCGTTAAAGTGGTCACAAAGGAGCATTAACACGCACCTTTTTTCTTCCGGGATCTCAGCGACAATGCATTTCTGCTATCGCTTTATTTGCGCAATTGTGTGTGATAACAAATTGTGCAATTGCTCACCGTTTTCACTTTGTTTGCGGTCGCTTTAAATGCACTTTAATCTCTCCTTAATGCTGAAATTAGCCCAGTGTGAGAATGCTAGGGTTGGGAAAGGCCCCCAAAAGCCCAGTCCTCCATTTTGCTACAGAGAAAGGAATGTTGATTTGGGTGTATGAAAGGGACTCTATTCGGCCAAGCTTTCTTTCATACACCCAAATCAACACTCCTTTCTCTGTAGCTGCTAAGGATGTTGAGTCTCTGGGTGCCACAACAAACTACATTTCCCAGAATCCCATAGCATGGAGCCGTGGCAGTTAAAGTGGTGTCAAACCAGATTATTTCTGTTATGCGGACGAATCCCAGGTGTTTGCTCAATGGGGAAAATGTTTGCTTTTTCCAAGGGCAAAGAAGCATCCCGAGTGTCTGTGAACTGGACCCAAAACCCCAAACTTTTCTTTTGGTGGCTGGACTACAAATCTCCATCGCTTTGTCCTTTTCCTTGTCAAGAAATGTTTGGCTAACTTTGGAAATGCTGTCTGGGCAGTTTTCCGGCTTCGGTTCCTTCTGCCTCCCATCGAAGGCTGTAAATGATGGCTGGACTCGAGATTTTTATTGTGTTGTATTTCTGCAGCCCATCTCTGGACAAACTCATCTAATAGGATGGCAGCTGACCAGAGGTTTCTAACCTTTTCCAAAAAGTTCTGGATGGGTGTTTTTTTTAAAAGATGGATTGGAAGCTCTCTCTGCACTTTTGCAAAAACAGAATCAGCAAATTCCAGGGCGATAAAAAATAATCTCCGACGTTGTCGTCGCCTTCAAGTTTTTTCTCCAACTCATGACCATCCTAAAAGGAACCAACGACCGGATTTTCTTGGCAAGATTTACTCCAAAGGAGTTTGCCATGGCCTTCCTCTGAGGCTGAGAGAGTGTGATTCCGCAAGGTTGTGTGTGTTGTGTGCCGTCCAGTTGTTTCCGATTTATGGCGACTCTACGCCAAGCTGTTATGGGGCTTTCTTGGTAAGGTTTGTTCAGAGGAGGTTTGCCATTGCCATTGAGGCTGAGAGAGTGTGACCCCCCCTCCCGGTTCTCCAGGGAGTTGATGGTGATGAAGCGAATGAGACGGAGATTAGAGCGACGTTGGTGGAAGACTCGGAGTGAATGTGATCGAACACAGGCTAGAGCCTATTTGAAAACCTACTCTGTGGCAATGTGGGCAGCAAAGAAATCATTGTTTGCTGCCAGCATTGCATCTGCAAGGAGCCGGCCATCAGAGCTGTTCTGAGTGGTCAGGGGCCTTTTACACACTCACCTTCAGGTAGAGGATGCAGACCACTTGGAGGCTCACTGTGAAGAATTTGCACAACACTTTGCAGATAAAGTCATTCAGATCCGCTCCGACTTGGATGCTACAGTTGATGCAGTGTCAGTGGATGTAACCTTGGCTCCTATCAGTCCAGTGTTAATGGGCACTTTTCAACTTATGCAGCCTGATGATGTGGACAGGATCCTTGGAGAGGTCAAAGCCACCACATGTATCTTGGACCCTTGTCCTTCTTGGCTTGTTAAACAGGCCAGAGGAGGACTGGCTGAATGGGTAAAGGAGGTAATCGATGCCTCCTTACAACAAGGCAGAGTTCCATCCTGCCTAAAGGAGGCTGTTGTGAGGCCTCTGTTAAAAAAGTCATCCTTGGATCCCACAATAATGAATAACTCTCGGCCAGTGTCTAACTTACCACTTCTGGGCAATATGCAGATGACACTCAACTCTACTACTCCTTCCCACATCAATCCAAGGAAGCTGTCCTGGTCCTAAACCAGCGCCTGTCTTCAGTAATGGACTGGATGAGAGCAATCAAGTTGAAACTTAATCCAGACAAGACAGAGGTGCTCCTGGTCGGGAATAGGGATCCAGCCTGTGTTAGATGGGGTCACACTCCCCCTGAAGACACAGGTTTGCAGTTTGGGGGCAATCTTGGACTCAGCTTTGAACCTGGAGGCCCGGGTCTCTGCTGTGACCAGGAGTGTTTTGCACATTTAAAACTTGTACGCCAGCTGCGCCCGTTCCTTGAGAAGCCAGATTTGGCCACGGTAGTACATGCCTTGGTTACATCACGTTTGGACTACTGTAATGGGCTCTACATGGGGCTGCCTTTGAAAAGTGTTCAGAAAATTCAGCTGGTTCAAAGAGTTGCTGCCAGGCTATTAACAGGGGCAGATTACAGAAACCATACAATGCCCCTGTTGAAACAGCTTCATTGGCTGCCAGTTTGTTTCCGGGCACAATTCAAGGTCCTGGTTACAAAACCCTACATGGCTCAGGTCCACACAATTTGGCAGACTGTTTCTCCTGGTATGAACCAGCCCGGACTCTAAGATCCTCTGGGGATGCCTTCTCTCTGTCCCAACATCATCACAAACACGGTTGGTGGGGATGTGAGAGAGGGCCTTCTCAGTGGCTGCCCCTAGACTCTGGAACTCCCTGATCTCCCAGGGAATGGATCAGAACGGCTCCCTCCTTGATGGCCTTCCGCCGGCAGGTGAAGACCTACCTGTTCACACAGGCATTTAGGGATTTACTATAAGGACAGGCTGGGATGTTTGATGTTGGTCCAGTTTAAAAATTCTTTTCAAGGTACTTTTTATTTTATTGTACTATTTTTTTTTTTAAATACTGTGAAGCCGCTCTGAGTCCCAGTCCTGGGAAAAGAGCGGGATACAAATCAATCAATCAATCAATCAATGAAACATTTCACAGTGGGTTTCATGGCTGAACTTGAATTCGAACCCAGGTCTCCGAAGTCATAGCTCAGTGCTCCTACCACAACACCACAATATAATCTATCTATCTATCTATCTATCTATCTATCTATCTATCTATCTATCTATCTATCTATCTATCCATCCATCCATCCATCCATCCATCCATCCATCCATCCATATTATATTGATAGAGATATTATACACACACACACACACACACACACACACAAAGTCTTGTAGCACCTATCAGACTAACTGAAAGAAAGAAAGTGAAACGCAGCGTTCCTAGAACTTAAGTCTACTCCTCAGGTGCATTTGAAGTACACTTAAAATCTACAAAAGCTCATGCCGCCAACCCGGTTACGTTAACAGGTAGTCTCCAAGATCACCTCCCCCCCCCCCCCCCCCCCCACCCCCCCCCCACCCCCCCCCCCCCCCCCCCCCCCCCCCCCCCCCCCAAGAGAAAGAAAGGAAAAACCTACCCCCCCCCCCACCCCCCCCCCCCCCCCCCCCCCCCCCCCCCCCCCCCCCCCCCCCCCCCCCCCCCCCCCCCCCCCCCCCCCCCCCCCCCCCCCCCCCCCCCCTAACATACTGAACTTGACAGACAAAGATGGCTACTGTAAATAACTCCCAGTATAAAGTCTAGAAAATTAGACTCAAAAATTCGAACTTATCCACCAGGTACAATGTAAGCACTGTATCTTAACTCTTATTTAAAATGAAAGGAAACCATCCCCTGGTCAGACGCAAGAGTTTAAATCTGTTAACGAAGCCACACATACCTTCCTGTATTCTCTCCACCATCCGCCTAAAAGACAAGCACATAGAGTATGGTACTGCTGGAATTGTAAGATTCTTTGACCATTGTCTTAGCTTTGCTTCCGATATTAGATCCTTGCTATAACCCCCTTGACTCATCCACGGTGCAAGCAACAAAACTCCATACATTTGGGCCCCCAAAACTTGCCCTTGACTTATACATGCAGGCCCGACTTATACGCCGCAGTATATAATCAACGATAGCAATAATCCCCCTAAAAAGTTATTTTTTCCAGACTCTGGTCAGCCAGGGACTGCACAAAAAGTCATCTCTGCGGAACAGCCACCAGCCTCAGCTGGCAAGGAAACAGAAAGAAAAAGAACAGGAGCCAGTGATGTTGGAGCCTGAGAGTTGCCTTTTTAAAAATACAACTAGCAACAGAACCCAAATAAAGCATTAAGCAAATTCCCGGGAGGATAGTATACTACTGCTCAGCAGCAGACAGTTACATTAAGGAGATTGATGGCAGCCACAGTACAAGAGGTGACCCCCCCCCCTCCTTTCCAGACCAAGCATCTCCTCCCCCTTTGGCTTCGCTTGTGTTAAGAGGGCAGGGACAAAGGAACCAAACAACCATACCAAGTAAGCCAGGACCCCGGCATTTATGCAGCAAGGGGCAAGGGCACGGAGGAGAAGAGGGGGCTCTGCATCCCGTGGCAGAAGCGACGCCCAATTCCCTCAGAGAGGCCCAAACCATGCCCATCCAGCAAGCCTTTTTCTCTTGTCCATATCCTTGCAGTACCCTGGCGACGTCTAAATGCAATGGATAGGGGGCACAAGGCGAAGAGATGCCCATGTTGGGAGCAAAGGAACGAGGTGCCCTTCCCGTAAAACATGGTCAACTACATCTAACCGCGGAGGGCTTACTACGACGATCAGACCTGGGTACCCACAAGCACCAGCATGGTGTCAGTGGTCTGCAGCATGGATGCCATACGACCAGGCGTTCGCAATCTTAGCTCGGACATGCGAAACCTACGGATGGCTTTGTGCAAGTCAGAACCCCTCTCAGCCTGCAAGGATCAGCCACGCGACACAAAACCCCCTACCCGGACAAGCCAAACTTCATTTGACAGGCAGTAAAGGGCCACACAAGAAACATTGAAAACACAGGTGAAAGAAAGGATGATGGAAAAGTGGGTTCCCCGCGTCGCAACTTCACCCTGCTGACAGTGACCCGCAAGAAACTGTGGCCTTCCATCTCAACCCAAAAAACGAGACAGAGAAAGCCCCACGACCCCCCCAAAACATAAGCAAATCTACAATCTATT
>NC_056528.1:25199291-25200909 GCF_019175285.1 Sceloporus undulatus
CTCTCTATGTACTTTTTTGGGGGACGTTGGCTTCTCAGAGCCCATTCAGCAAGCAGTCATCCACGCAAAAAGGAACATTTCCCCTGAATATTCCCATAACCTAACAGCCTTGCAATTCTTAACTTGGTCCTGACTTTTGTTTTCCATTTCCCTGCTTGGTCCCATTTCCTTTTGTGTTGTGTATTTATGAGATCTTGAAGCCTGAAGGTAATACTTGACTTGCTTTTTAAAAACAATTACTGATACGCAGTCCTCTCCAGGGTTTTTCAGAGGGCTGCAAACTGTGATATATGTTTGCATGGTATTTACATACGCACAGAAATACATACGGGGCCAAATGGAGCCAGAGTCCAGCCTGCTGTGATTTTTTTGAGGTTTCCAATATCTGATGAAGGCTGCCCTGGGAGGCTGCCTCTTACAGAGATGAAAAATCCAAAATGACGTCTCAGATCTTCGGGGCATCATATCCACTCCACTATGGAAAGAGAGGGCTGGATTTCCTGGGAGGCTTGTTCTAGGAGTCCAAGAGAGAAGACAAAAAGATTCACATGTGCTCAGACAGCAGCCGCTTTGGGGAGGGAGCTGGTGTGGGTTACACAAGGCCAGAGGTGGGTCTCTCGCCTATTCACCCTGCCCAAGTTTGGTTCAGAGGCACAAGGCAAGTGAGGACACATCGCCCAGCGGCTCCAAGGGCTATGGGAATGCAACTCACATTTCCAGCAACAATTTGAGATAAAGCTAGTAAAGATTACTTGCCTGGCAAAGGAACAGGAGAAGCAGAAAACTCCAAATATCATCCAGCTGGCATGGAAGATAGAAACAGAGTCGGAAGGGACCACGAGGGGCATCTAATCCAACCCCTTGCAATGCAAGTATCCACAATGAAAGTCTTTCCATGGCCTCCATCTCCTTTTCCTGTTTTTTTTTTAGTGGCATCACCATTAGGAGGATGGTGAAAGAGGTCTGGAGGAACAGAGATTTTAGGTACAGTCGGCCCTTTGTACCCACAGGTTGTTTTATCCACAGATTCATCGGCTGGAAAATATTCCAAAATAATATAAATTCCAAAAGAAAACTTTCAAAAATATAGTATGTAGAGATCTTGTAGCACCATTGAGACTAAATGAAAAAAAGTTGACAGCATGAGCTTTTCTAGACTTGAGTCTACTTCCTCAGATGCATTTGGAGCAACAAGCAAACCTTGTTTTTGCCATTTTATATAGGAGACACCATTTCAGTATTCCACTGTATTTAATGGGACATGAGCATTTTGGTATCCATGGGGAGCCCTGGAATGCCAATGGATATCACAAGTCTGCCATATGAGGTTGCTTCAGAGCATTTGCAATAAATAGATCAATAAATCTGGGAAGGAGCAAGATTCTGTTCTAGGTGATCCTACTGTGGCCATGCATGCCCCATTACAACAGGCAAGATAAGCAGCACTTGTCTTCCAGAATCCCTTAGTGATGTCAAAGCTTAGTAAGAAGAAATCTTCAAGTGGTCTTCATATATGCAAGGCTTACCTGATCTGGTTGTTTCATATCACATGTGGTGAGTGTTAATACTGCTAATAATAATAATAATAATAATAATAATAATAATAATAATAATAATA
>NC_056528.1:25201009-25202089 GCF_019175285.1 Sceloporus undulatus
AGGTCCTCTTTTTCCTCCTAGAACGTCCTCCATTTTGCAGTGAAAACATCTGGTCACCCGGTGCATGCAAAACGATCCATTTCTGAACCGAACCCACTTCTCTTTTTTGTCCAGGAGCGGTCATTTCTTTTCCAGGGTGCAAATCCACCCTAAGACAAGGGTCCGCCGGTGTGCGTTGTGTGCATTCGTGTCCATATCTGGGAATTGTGCGTCCGCACGCATGCCGGACTTGGCTTATCTTCCTTGCAAACCCTGCCTCTTTGAACACAGTCCCTTCTTCCTTTTCCTTTTCTCTCTCTCTCTCTCTCTCTCTCTCTCTCTCTCTCTGGAGTCCTAAGGTCATTCCTGCAACTGCGCTCCGGAAGCTCAAAGCCAGCTTAAGAGGGGCAAGAAGAACCAAGCCTCGCTTATTGGCTCCCTTGGAGAGAACCAAGCCTCTTCTTCCCTTCCTTCCTTCCTCCTTCATTCTTTCTTTCTTTCTTTCTTTCTTTTTTTTTTTTTTTTTTCCCCTCCCACCTCCTCTTCTGCTTTTTCTTTTTCTTTCCGGAACGCCCACTGGAAACCGCTTGGCGTGACACTTGGGAGGCAAAGGTAAGCCTTCTTCTTCCCTCCATCACCAAAGGATCAGATCTCCAAACCCATCATCATCATCACCACCACCACCAGATCTCCTAACCCATCATCCCTGTTCTCATTGAATCTTTTCTTCTCTTCTTTCAGCTGGACTTTCCAAGGGGACCCCTGGAATCGGTGCAGTCGTCGGGCCGTCTCTTCTTTTTTCGCAAGAGAAGTTGACTCTCAGAGTTGGCCAGCAAGCCTTTCGTGCCGGGAAGACGAAGGCGAGGAGGAGGAGGAGGGGAAACTACGAAACAGGGCCAAAGCCTCCTCGCTTGACTGGTAATTTCCTTTTCGTAAGCACCACCAGCAGCAGCGTGGGGAGGAAGGAAGAAGAAGAGGGGAGCCGGAAAGGTTGAACCATTTTCTTTTGGCACAGATGGCACTTGATCTCTCTTTGCTTGGGATGATGCCGGAGAGCTTTTGCAAAAGCCAAACTCCAAAGGGCTCATGCGCCGGATTCTT
>NC_056528.1:25202114-25221366 GCF_019175285.1 Sceloporus undulatus
CGCTCCCCCCCCCCCCCCTTTTTTTTTAAGTGTGTTTTCAAACTTCAGTGATTTGGCAGAGATTGGTGGAGATGGCCCTTGGGTTCCCTTCCAATTTACCTGCAGATGCAAACATCCCAAAAATCCCAACAAATACAAAATCCCAAACACTTAGGGTCCCAAGCGTTTCGGAGACCTCAACCTGTATAAAGTGACAAATTGGGGGCCAGAAATCCAGAGTTGCAGAAACAGCCCAAGGATCCATGTGGTCATCCTCTTCCTCCAGCGTGCAGCTTTGGGTGCGACAACACGAAGCGGCCACCTCTCCAGAAGATCAACCTCGTGATCCATGGGTGACAGACGATGAACCCACCACAATGATTAAAACAGGGTACCACTGCTTACTTTTTCGATGTGCTCATGTCTACCTGGCTCGTCCCCGTCGTCGGCAACCTCGACTTAATGGTGGCTTTCATCTCCCCTCCCTTTTAATAATCCCGGGACCCTTCCAGAGATGGGTCTGTCTTTATTTTAAGAGTCCCCACCGCCTTCAGTGTTGGCCTCCGGCCCCCCAACAAACCCTTGTCCATCTTCATCTTTTTACACTCACGTCGTTTTGGTGTATCTCCCGTTCGAGGGCTCGCTTCGACTCCGCGTCCGGCAAGCTTCCTCTGTCATTGTGGCGCCCTGGAAAAGGGTTCGGGGGGACAGAAATAAAAGAGAAACAGAACATGAGTCACCTATGGCACTCCCAAAAACCACAATATACGGAGATATTTTACAAAGACTTTCAGAGCAAACCCACTGCCCAACGGTAGACCAGAATCCACCGTGCAACCTTCCATCTTTTGCCAAGTTGGGTTTTTAAGTGGCATCTGTTTACAAAGTTGGATTTTTAAGTGGCACCCTTTAGCAAAAATTTGGGGGCCTTTTGCAACCTGGCACATGAACAAAGAGATGGATCCCAAGAGAAAATGAAAACCACTCTAGAAAGTGGGAAGGGGGTGTCTTAGATTTTGCAAAGAGTTTGGCCTCTTCCTGCTTTTTATTGGTACCGGTCCTGAAATCTAACCCTTGGCTGGGAAGTTTTCAAAGTCTCATTGCAGGCCATCCCAAAGCACCACAGGAATGCAACTGCTAAGAGGAACCTGTTTCTTTCTTTCTTTCTTTCAATTAATTACATTAATTATTAGGCCGTCATTAAGGCACCAGAGTTATCAAGGTCTTAATGAATCGGGGAAGGAGGGAGAATCGGTTTTCCCTGGTCTTGCCGAAATTGCATGCCCAGAAGAGATTAGCTTTCCCAGGTTTTTGCAGTTTTGCAAAGGAGGAACAAACTGGCATTGGGAAAGGGATTGGTTTTTTGGGGTTGGGGGGGTTCAGAGTTGCATACCTGGGTGTGACACACAAACACACACAATATATACTAACTTGGAGGAAGGTGGGGGGATCCGGGGGAAAACAGCTGAGTCAGTTTGTGATCCATGACATCACTGGATCTACACATGACCCTTTCCATGATTCAGTGGGAGAGACAAGCCGTTCCCGAAAACCGGTCCTGACTGGTTCCAGACAACAAGCTAAAGGGTTGTTAACCCTAGCAACACACCACCATGCCCCACAACACCCCCCGAGCTGTGCATGCATGCATGCGTGCGGCGGCATCTGCAGATGGCATTCCACAAGTTCCTGGGGAACTCCCTCGGCTCCCTTAAAAGAGACAAGGCTGGCCGGAAACAGCCGTCCTGTCCACCGTTGCAAGCTTTCCCAAGTTGGGTTTTTTAAGTTTTGGGGGAAGAGAGAGAGAGGAGAGAGAGAGATGTTGAGTTTCCCTTATCCAAAACTCTTGGGACCCGAAGTCTTTCAGAGTTTCCTCCAAGAACTTTGAATATTTGCAGAATACAGTTGTCCTCTCCCCAATGCAAGCCTTGCATCTTTTTGCATTGCAGGGTTTTTTAAGTTTTGGGGAAAAAGAGAATTTTCAGAGAGAGAGAGAGGAGAGAGAGAGAAGGTTGGAATCTCCCTTAGTTGAATCTCTTGGGACCAGAGGTCTTTCGGTAGTTTCCTCCTCATCATCCAAGCCTTGCATCTTTTTGCAAAATGGTTTTTTTTTATGTTTTGGGTAAAAGAGAATTTTCATACACACATACACATATAATGCACACACACACAGACACACACCACACACATTGAATCTCCCTTATACTGAATCTCTTGGGACCAGAAGTTTTCAGGATCCCCGCACCCCGACGATTTTGGAATATTTTGCAATACAGCTGTCCTGTAGGTTTTTAAAGTTTTGGGAAAAGAATATTTTCACCACAACACACACACACACCCACACCACACGTATATAGTGCATCCACTCTTGTTGCAGGACGCACAAAATCTGTGGATGCTCAAGTCCCAGTACAGACAATGCATCCCCTTATTAAAATGGGAAAAATCAAGATGTGCTTTTTGGAACTTATATCTTTGAGAGGATTTTAAAGCCGTGTGGATGGTTGAATCTGTGGATAAAGAATCTGTGGACATGCAGGCCAGCTGGGTATAGATACGCAAACAGGTTGAGTCTCTCTTTTCCAAAATGCTTGGGACCTTAAATCTTTCAGATAATTTCCCCTGTAACTTTGGAAATTTGCAGATACAAAATCTGGAGACGGGACCCAAATCTAAATGGGAAATTCATTTATGTTTCGTATTACTGGTATGGACCTTTGGTATCCACTGGAGTTTGGTTCCAGGACCTCTGTGCATACCACAACCTGTGAATGTCAAGTCTCATTATATACATGGGGTGTGGCATCATCATCATCATTATTATTACTACTACTACACTACGTGCCCTGCTATCTGCTGAGATTTGGTTCCAAGGCCTCGCTAGATACCAAAAATCCCTGGATGCTCAAGTCCCTTAAATACATGGGAACGGTTTAATAGCATCCCTTCTATAAAATGGCCAAATCAAGGTTGCTTTTGGAATGTGTGTGTGTGTGTGTGGTGTGTGTGTGATACGTAGAACACACCATAGTGTATTTTATAAGGGTTTATCCCCGTCTTCCCCCCCAAGGGGCATAACGATAAGTTTAAAAAAGATAGATTTTTCTCTTTTCTTTGATTTTCCAATCCGCAGATGCTTATAGAATCCGTGGATACGAAGGGACCAACAGGTATCCAAAAATATGATGATATAATAATAATAATAATAATAAGAATAATAAGATATTAATATAATTAATGAATAATGAATAATAATAATAATATTAATAATATAATTCCAAACTGGTCCCAAGCCTTTGAGAGAAGAAGGGAGTTTCAACTGGGTATCTTCCGCCCCTGTGGATTTATTTATATTTATTTTAGGGTCTTGCAACTTTTATTACACTTATTTATAGGTGTATATAAAAGTATTTATTCAACGTGCAAGTTTGAAATAAATACAAATATAACCTAAGAAGGGAGGGGAATGTTTAATGAGGCAGGTGGTGAGAAGAATGTCTTGGGGGCTGAAATCCAAATGCACAAGTTGGAATTGGGTTGGAAAATAATGGGAAATTGGGATCAAAAGGGGAAAACTCATAGGCTTGGCTGGGAGTCTCTGGCTGCAGCAGACAAAGGGTTAAGCCCTGCCATCTTATGCCATTCACTGATATGTCCATTAAGGGTGTACATACAAACAAAATGGGCAGACCTTAACCCTTCCCCGTGCCACGCAGTGCGTCCGTCGGCAGGCAGCTCAGAGGAGGAAGGAAGACTGGGGAAGAAAAGGCCGGAAGGAAGAAACGAAAGAACATAACAAAACTACAACCCCAAAGTTTGGAGGATGGGATTGCACAAAATACCTTGCTTGCAAACAATATGGGATCCTGCACATTTGGAAGGGATCCCCGAAGGTCATCTAAACAAACCCACTGCCATTGCAGGAAGTATTCAATTTACCCAAACACTGTTGTCTAAAGACCTCCAAAGATGGAGAATGCCTTGCTTGCCAAAACAATACACATATAGGATCTGGACGTGGAAAGGTTATATACGTCTTTGAGGGCCAGCGGAGGAAGAGACAGGGTTCAAAATCCGGCTCGGCCCTGGAAACCCACCGCTCTCTCAGCCTCAAGAAAAAGCTGTGGCATAGAGAAAAAACCCACCTATGAACAATCTGGGGCTCTAAGTGCAGGTTGATGCCCACCCAACTTTTGTTTAAAGACCTCCAAAGGGCATCCTGCCATGCAGGAAACCACAAATCAATCCCACGCTCTGACTGATTGGCCATTCAACCTCCGTCAACCATCCGCCACCTCCTATTTCCACCATTAAACTGCTCTTTCTGCTGAAGTCCCACAACATCTGGAAGACCAAACTTTGGGACCACTGGAAAAGAAATACTGGAAAGCCCATTTGCATTGCTCTTTCTTGATCATGCTCAATGCAATCCAGGAGTGTTCCATGTTGGCTCTAATTTGTTCCCATGCTGTTTGTATCAGTTTCTCATTCTTAATAATAATGATATAATACTAATAGTATTTTTCTACTATAGGTTTAATAAAAATTAAATCTCAAGGCGACCGAAGGACTGTTTGCATTTGACAACAGAAAGTTTTGCTGCAGCGAACAAGAGCGAAAAGAACCAAAGGACTCTCTGTTTCAGAGAAAGTCAATAGTCCAGGAGGCAACACCCAAGAAGTCCCTGTCTCCAGTATTCTCACCAAAAGGGCTAGTGGGGATGATGGGTTAGAGAGTAGGTCCCCTAGGAAGATTATCATGTGCTCATATGGAACTGGTTGGACAATGGATAGAAAGCCCTCCCCCAGATTACACTGGGTTCATATGGAGCTGGCGGGGATGAGTGGGATGAGAGAAAGCCATCCCCAGCTTGTCACCGGGGTCATATGGGGCTGGCAGGGATGATGGGATAGAAATCCCTCCCCCAAAAATTATCAACTGGGCTCATGGAGGGCCACGGGATGATGGGATACAGAGTAAACCCTCCCCAGAAGATTATCACTGAGCTCTATAGGGATGTGTTCGCAGTGTGGCAAGAGGCTTTGATGTGTTGGACATGACTCTCAGAGACCAGGGTTCGAATCTCAGGCCAGCCATAATCTGCTGGATGTCCTTGGGCAAGTCACACTCTCTCAGCCTCAGGAGAGGAAGGCCATGGCAAAACCCCGCTGGACAAATCTAGCCACGAAAATCCCAGGGCAGGTTCACATTCGGATCACCGTAAGCCCAAACAACTTGAAGGTGCACAACCACACAAAAATTAGAATAACCCCACTAAACTGAGGGCACTCCTACCTGTCCCAGATGTTCATGGGTTCTGAGAAAGGTTTTCACAGTCTTCTCAGAGATATAATCCAACAGTAAGGAAACTAGGAAGAAAAGAAGAAAAGGGTGTTGGATTATACAGAAATAGAATTATGATCAGTATTGGGGAGCTCACATAATAATAATAAGCTTATTATTATCATCCCTGGACGGAGTGCCAAAATTAATCATGCCATACAGAGCAAAGTCTTGTGCCCACTGGAGCACCAAGTTTAAACTGGTGGCATTTCCTTATTTGAGCCTTGGGCAAGTCACACTCTCTCGCCTCAGATGAAGGTAATGGCAAAACCCTTCTGAACAAAATCTGGCCACAAAAACCCTGTGATTAATTTGCTTAAGGTCACCATAAGTCACAAACAACGTGAACACACACAACAACAAACCCTCGTTAGTCACACCCAGACCTATTAAATCAAGCATTTTTAACTGGCAGTATCTAAATTGCATTTGCCTCAACTTTACTGCCACTCTCATGATCCACAGTTTTGGGCTCAAAGTCACTATTTTGGACTATGATCTACAAATAAAGTCAACGATGCTTGGATTTTGGAATGCCTGTTTTTGCATCTTGGAGATGAAGACCCAAATCTAAACACAAAAGTTAATATAGAGCCAATATGACATTGTGTTGGGTGTTGCACTACAAACTGTGGAGACCAGGGATTGAATCCCGACTCAGCCATGAAACCCACTGGGTCACATACTTCTCCAGCCTCCTCTGAACCAATCTGGCCAAGAAAACTCCATATAGGGTGTTGCTCTAAGTCAGAAATAATTTGAAAGCACACAAGACACCCACAACCTTTATACACCATGCCTGAGAAGTAATTTTATACACAATATTTTAAATGATTTTGTGCATGAAACAAGTCTGGGTACATTGAACTGTCAGAAAGCAAAGGCATCCCTCTCTCAGCACACACAGGAAAAAAGTTTCTATTACAGTATTATATTTCCATTTATCAAAGCTACTCCTTGAAATTGGCAAAGACAGACAAGCAGATGATACAATCTTATAGATTGGTGATACTCAGTGTTGTGCTCCCTGATATTTAGTACCTATATGTTTAGCATCTGGCCCATTTGAGGGGCAAAACTGCCCATATCAGATAGCCCCAGAAGTCATGGTGTAGATTATTTTATCAATATGCTTGTGCCCTCTTGTTACCCATTCAATTAATCCAAAGTCAGCTTCTCTTGGTTGAAATGTAGAGTCTCGTGACCACTGGGCAAAGGCTTTTCAATGAGGAAGAACCAAAATCGGGTTTTGGAATAACCCTGGCACCAACCCAAAAGGGCCCAAGAAGAACTTAAAGTCTAATTTTGTTTTTAAAGGGAGGGGGGTGCTCCCTAAGAATCTGGAGCACGAGAGTGTGAGCCAACACCAGGCTCTGAATACACTGAACCCCAAAATGCCAAGAGAAGACTCAGAATCTAAATTTTGTTTAAAAAAGGGGTGTCGCCATAAGATCTGGAGCCAAACCATGAATCATCGGAAAAACTGGGGAGGCATCTCTGAACTCCAAAACAGCTGAGGAAGGAATCAAAGTCACCCCGAACCCCAACGCAGAGAAAAAGAAACTCACATCTATAAAAAAAAAACAACAAATAGGGGGTCCCCCTAGAAATCTGGAGCACAAACCAACATCAGGTTCTGGATACCCTGAACCCCAAAAATGCAAAGGAAGAACTAAGTCACCCTGAACCCCAAAATGCCAAAGTACTCAGAGTTTAATTTTTTTGTTTAAAAAGAGGGGTGCCCCGTAAGATACAGAGCACAAACAAACACCAGGCTCTGAATGCCCCTGAACCCCAAAAGTACCTAAGGAAGAACTCAGTCACCTCAAACCCCAAAGAGCTGAGAAGTCACAGTATCTTTTTGTTTCAAAAAGGGGTGCCCATAAGAATCTGAAGCACAAATAAACACCACGTTTGAATACCCCAAACCCCGAAAGCGTTGAGAAGACTCAAAGTCTATTTTTCTGTTAAAAGAGGGGGTACCCCATAAGAATCCGGACCACAAACCAATTACTTGGGCTCTGAAAACCTCGAACCCCAAAGTGCCGAGAAGAAACTCAACTCTCATATTTTTGTTTCCAAAAGAAGGGGGTGCTCTATAAGAACCTGAAGCACAAACCAACACCAGGCTCTGAATGCTCCGAACCCCAAAGTGCCGAGGAAGAAGAAACTCAAAGTCTAACATGTTTTGGTTTAAAAAAAAGGGGGGGGGGTGTCCTGTAAGAATTCGGGAGGCAAGAGCCGGGCCTTCCGTCGGAGTCAGGGATGAAGTGGACCTCTCTCCTGCTTTGGTTGGTTCTGTTCCTGCAGTCGGAGTCAGGGATGAAGTTGACATCTCTCCTTCTGTAGTTGCTCCTGTCCCTTCAGTCGGATTAATGGATAAATTGGACCTCTCTCCTTTTGTTGTTGGTTCTGTCCCTTCAGTCGGAGTCAGGGATAAAGTGGACCTCTCTCCTTCTGTGGTTGCTTCTGTCCCTTCAGTCGGAGTTAGAGATGAAGTGGACCTCTCTCCTTCTGAGATTGCTTCTGTCCCTTCAGTCGGAGTCAGAGATAAAGTGGACCTCTCTCCTGCTGTGGTTTCTTCTTTCCGTTCCGTTGGAGTCAGGGATGAAGCGGACCTCTCTCCTTCTGTGGTTGCTTCTGTCCCTTCAGTCGGAGTCAGGGATGAAGTGGACATCTTTCCTTCTGTGGTTACTTCTGTCCCTTCAGTCGGAGTCAGGAATAAAGTGGACCTCTCTCCTTCTGTGGTTGCTTCTGTCCCTTCAGTCTGAGTCAGGGATAAAGTGGACCTCTCTCCTTCTGTGGTAGGTTCTGTCTCTTCCGTCGGAGTCAGGGATAAAGTGGACCTCTCTCCTTCTGTTGTTAGTTCTGTCCCTTCCGTTGGAGTCAGGGATGAAGTGGACCTCTCTCCTTCTGTGGTTAGTTCTTTCCCTTCAGTCGGAGTCAGGGATGAAGTCGACCTCTCTTCTTCTGTGGTTGCTTCTGTCCCTTCAGTCGGAGTTAGAGATGAAGTGTACCTCTCTCCTTGTGAGATTGCTTCTGTCCCTTCAGTCGGAGTCAAGGATAAAGTGGACCTCTCTCCTTCTGTGGTTGCTTCTTTCTGTTCCGTTTTAATCAGGGATGAAGTGGACCTCTCTCCTTCTGTGGTTACTTCTGTCCCTTCAGTCGGAGTAAGAGATAAAGTGGACCTCTCTCCTTCTGTGGTTGCTTCTGTCCCTTCAGTCGGATTAATGGATAAAGTGGACCTCTCTCCTTCTGTTGTTGGTTCTGTCCCTTCTGTTGGAGTCAGGGATGAAGTGGACCTCTCTCCATCTCTGTTTGCTTCTGTCCCTTCAGTCGGAGTCAGGGATGAAGTGGACCTCTCTGTTGTGGTTCTGTCCTTCATGTTGGAGTAAGGGATAAGTGGACCACTCTCTCCTTCTGTGTTGTTTTCTGTTCTACTTCAGTCGGCGGTCGGGATAAATGGCCAATCCTCTCTTCTGTGGTTTGTTCTGCCCTTCAGTTGGAGCAGCGGATAAAGTGACCTCTCTCATTATGTATGGTTGGTTCTGTCCTTCAGTCGGGAGTCGGGATAAAGTAGGACCTCTCTACCTTCTGTGGTTGGTTCTGCCCTCAGTTCGGAGTCAGGGATAAAGGTGGACCACTCTCCTTCTTGTGGTTGTTCTCTCCCTTCAGTCGGAGTCAGGGCAATAAAGTGGACCTCTCTCTTCTGTGGTGGTTCTGATTCCTTTCCGTCGGAGTCTGGGATAAAGGGACCTCCTCCTTCTGTGGTTGTTTCTGTCCCTTTCAGTCGGAGTCGGGATAAAGTGGACCTCTTCCTTCTGTGGTTGGTTCTGTCCCTTATGTTGGAGTCTGGGATAAAAGGGACCTCTTCATTCTGTGGTTGTTCTGTCCCTCCGTCGGTAGTCGGGATAAATGGTACATCCTTCCTCTGTGGTGTTCTCTGTCTTCAGTCGGAGGTCAGGGACTAAAGTGGACCTCTCCCTTTGTGGTGTTTCTGTCCCTTCCGTCGGAGTCTGGGATTATTAAAGTGGACCCTCTCCTTTGTGGCTGCTTCTGTCCCTTCAGTAGGAGTCAGAGATAAGGGACCTCTCCCCCCTTTGATGTTCGTAATTATACATCATGTTCGGACTCCGGGATAAAGTGGACATTCTCTCCTTCTTGTGTATTGTTCTGTCACATTTCAGCTGCGGAGTTCAGGGCTAAGTGGACTCTCTCCTTATAGTGGTTGGTTCTGTCATTCCGTGGAGTCAGGGATAAAGTGGCCCTCTTCCTTATGTGGTTGGTTCTGTCCTTTCGTCGAGCAGGGATAAAGGGACCCTCTCTCCTTCTGTGGTTGGCTTCTGTCCCTTCAGTCGGAGTCAGGAAAAGGGACCTCTCTCCCCTCTGTGGTTGGTTCTGTCCCTTCAGTCGGAAGTCAGGGTAAGTGGACCTCCTCCTTCTGTGGTTGTTTCTGTCCCTTCAGTCGCGAGAGGGCTTAAAAGTGGACTCTTCTTTGTGGTTGGTTCTGTCCCTTCAGTCGGAGTCAGGGATAAAGTGGATCTCTCCTTCTGTGGTTGGTTCTGTCCCTTCAGTCGGAGTCAGGGTAAAGTGGACCTTTCCCTTCTGAGGTTCGTAACTCTTCCCTTCAGTCGGACTCCGGGAATACCAGTGGACCTTATCCTTTATGTGTATTGTTATGTCCTTCAGTTGGAGTCAGAGATGAAGTGGACGTCTTTCCTTGTGTGGTTGCTTCTGTCCCTTCAGTCGGAGTCAGAGAGAAGCTTGACCTCTACCCTTCTGGGTTGTATTCTCCCTTCAGTCGGACTCCGGGATAACGTGGACCTCTCTTCTTCGTTTTGTTTGTCCTCAGTAGGAGTCAGATATTGAAGTGGAGTATCTCCTGGTGGGTTGCCGTTGTCCCTTTCAGTCGGAGTCAAGAGATGAATTGGCCTTACCTTCTGCGTTGTACTCCTCCCTTCAGGTACGGACTCAGGGATAAAGTGGACCTACTCTCTTTCTGGTGTTGTTATGCTCCTTCAGTTGTAGTCAAGAGATGAAGTGGACTCTCTCCTTCTTGATTGGTTCTGTCGTTCTATCGGAGTCAGGGTTGAGTGGCATCTCTTCTGCTGTGATTGATTTGAACCCTCCTGTCTGAGACTGTGTAGTTAGGGATGAAGTGGAATCGCTACTGTATGATAGAGAGCGGATGCCGCAACTGATGATTGCCACGACTGGGCTTCAGTACTTGGCTTTCCATGTTCAGCTCCCTGATGAGTCCACCGTGGGCAGGATGAATGATTTCTCTGAACGACGTGAAGAGCGAAGGAGGACACTTATGAAACTGACTCTAAAATTATATTACACATGGCATTAATCGCTGTCCAACTGCGGCTTACACAGAATTGTACAAAAGGCGCCTTCGGGCAAGTCCTATGTTTGGAAAGCAACTCCCTGCTTGATACATGCATAATAAAAGATGTTGAAAATTAACCTTTTCCTTCCCACTGACGTTTGCGGGTACACACTGATGCGTTGGGTGCCAATGTAGTTGTACTGCTTGGCTTTCTTTTGTAGGAATGGGGGGGGATTGGGTTGTACTTCAGTTGAAAAGAATATTGGACGTGTGGGGTGAAACTGTGGTGTCGGACGAAGCTGTTGTAGAATGGTGCTTGAATAGATGGCCTGGCTCCTCATGGACGGTTTTTGTAGTCAAGAGAGAAGTGACATATCTGGTAGAAACTTGTCCTCTCAATTACCTGTAGTCGTAATGATGTCTCTGCTCAGTGAAGTCGCCATTCTTTCTGGGCAGAGAAGTTGTGTACTCTGTGTAGAAGTTCATGTTGAAGTGGAGTGTCTATGCTATGGCTGGACGCTTGTAATGTCATCTGAGATGAAGAAGTAAGGCGATTGTAGCGGACCCCTCTCTTAGGTGGTTGTTTCTGCAATTCGTCTTCGCGTCAGGGACGAAGTGGACATCTCTCCTCTGTGGTTGGTTTGTCCCTTCCGTCGGAGTCAGTGATAAAGTGGACCCCTCTTCCTTCTGTGGTGGTTCTGTCCCTTCAGTCGGAGTCAGGGATAAGTGGACCACTCCTGCTTTTGTGGTGGTTCGGTCCCTTCCGTCGGACTCAGGATAAAGTGTGCCCTCTTCCTTCTGAGGTGGTTATGTCCCTTCACGGAGTCAGAGATGACGTGGACCCTTCTACTGTGGTTGATTCTGTCTGTCCAGTGGAGTCAGAGATGAGTGGATCTCTCCGGTGTGGTTCTTCTGTCAATCGTCGGACTCAGGGATACACGTGGCCTCTCTCCTTTTGAGGTTGGTTCTGTCCCTTAGTTTGAGTAAGAGATGAAAGTTGACCCCTCTCCTTCTGTGGTGGTTCTGTACCTCAGTCGGAGTAGGGATTAAAGTGGACCTCTCTCTTCTGTGGTTGGTTCTGTCCCTTCCGTTGGAGTCAGGAAATAAAGTGGCCAATCCTCCTTCTGTGGTGTGTTCAAGTCCCTGTCATTGGTGAGCCAGGGATGAAGTGGCACCTCTCTCCTGCTGTGGTTGATTTGTTCCCTCAGTTTGAGTCAGGGATGAAGTGGGACCACTCTCCTTCTGTGGATGGTTTGTCAATTTCCGTTGGAGTCAGGATGGTGGACCTTCTCTCTGATGTGGTGGGTTTGTCCCCTCAGTCAGTGTCAGAGATGAAGTGACCTCTTTCCTTATGTGGTTGGTTCGTCCACTTCAGTCGGAGTCAGGGTAAAAAGCGGACCTCCGCCTTCTTGTGGTTGTTCTGTTCCTCATCGGAGTAGGGATCAAGTGGACTCTCTCTTCTGTGGTTGGTTCTGTAACTTCCGCTTCGGAGTAGGGATTAAAGTGGGACATCTCTCCTTCTGAGGTTGGTTCTGTCCCTTCAGTCGGAGTCCGGGATAAGTGGCCTCTCTCCTTCTGTGGTTGGTCTGTCACACTTCAGTAGCGAGTAAGGGATAAAGTGCGACCTATCTCCTTCTGTGGTGGTTCTGTACCTTCAGTCGGAGTTAGCGGATAAAGTGACCTCTCCTTCTGTGGTTTGCTTATGTCCATTTCCGTCGGAAGTCAAGGATAAGTGGACTCTCTAATTCGGGGTGGTTATGTACAATTCCGTCGGAGTCAGGGATAAAGTGGCACCTCTCCTCCTTCTGTGGTTGGTTCTGTAACATTCATAGGAGTAGGATTAAAGTGGACCTCTCTTCTCTTTGTGGGTTGGTTCTGTCCCTTCAGTCGGAGTCGGGATAAAGTGGAACACTATATACCTTCTTTGGTTGGTTCTTACCTTCAGTTGGGAGTCAGGGATAAAGTGGACCTCTCCTCTTCTGTGGTTGGTTCTGTCCCCTTCAGTCGGAGTCAGGGATAAAGTGGACCTCTCTCCTTTGTGTTTGGTTTCTGTCCCTTCGTGGGCGTCAGGGAAAAGTGGACCTATCTCCTTCTGCTGGTTGGTTCTGTCCCTTCAGTCGGAGTCAGGGCATAAAAGTGGACATCTCTCACTTTGTGGTTGTTCTTGTACCTTCAGTAGGCGTCCAGGGATTAAGTGGAACACTATCCTTCTGTGGTTGGTTCTGTCCATTCAGTATGAGTAAGGATAAAGTGGACCTCTCTAATTCTCTTTGTGGTTGGTTCTGTCACTTCCGTCGGAGTTGGGATAAAGTGGACCCTATATCCTTCTGTGGTTGTTTCTGTACCTCAGTCTAGTAAGGGATAAAGTGGGACCTTCTCCTTCTGTTGTTGGTTCTGTCCATTGTCGGAGTCTGGGATTAAAGTGGACCTATTCCTTCTGTTGTTGTTACTGCTCCCTTAAGTAGGAGTAATTGATAAAGTGGGACCCTCTATCCTTCTG
The DNA here is from genome assembly GCF_019175285.1 of Sceloporus undulatus. Lineage (NCBI taxonomy): Eukaryota > Metazoa > Chordata > Lepidosauria > Squamata > Phrynosomatidae > Sceloporus > Sceloporus undulatus. The sequence continues at coordinate 25,215,272 of NC_056528.1, forward strand.
GGGTGGTTCTGTTCCCTTCGTCGGAGTCTTGGGGATAAAAGTGGAACCTCTCTCCTTCTGTGGTTGTTATTCTGTCCCTTCAGTAGGGGCCGGATAAAGTGGACATCTTCCTTTCTGTGTTTGTTTCTGTACCTTCCGTCGGCGTCGGGTAAAGTGGGCCTCTCCACTTCTGTGGTTGGTTCTGCCCTTCAGTCGGCGTCTGGGCTTAAAGTGGACCGCACTCTTCCTGTGGGTTGGTCTGTCCCTTCAGTCGGAGTCTGGGAAATATTAAAGTGGACCTCTCACCATTGTGGTTGTTCTGTACCTTCATTTGGAGTCAGAGATGAAGTGGACGTCTCTCCTGTTTGTGTTTGCTTCTGTCCCTGCAGCTCGAGTCAGAGATGACGTGGACTTCTCCCCTTATGAGTTCGTACTCTCCCTTCAGTTCGGGACTCAGGGGGCTAAAAGTGAGACCTCTGTCCTTCTGTGGTGCCTTCTGTCCTTTCAGTCGGAGTCCGGGGCTAACAGTGGAACCTTCTCCTTCTGGGTTGGTTCTGTCCCTTCAGTCGGTGTCAGGGATAAAGTGGACCTCTTTCTTCTTAGGTCTGTTCTGTCCCTTTCAGGTCGGCGTCAGGATAAAGTGGACCTTTCTCCTTCTGAGGTTCGTACTCTCCTTCAGTCGCGACTCCTGGTACAGTGGACCTCTCTTTCTGTGTATTGTTCCTGTCCCTTCAGTTGGAGTCAGAGATGCAGTGGACGTCTTTCCTGGTGGGGTTGCTTCTGTCCCTTCCGTGGCGTCAGAGATGAAGTGTACCCTCTCCCCTTCTGAGGTTCGTACTCTCCCTTCAGTCGGACTTCAGGGATTAAAGTGGGACCCTTTCCTTCTGTGGTTTGTTCTGCCCTTCCGCGGAGTCTTGGAAAAGTTGACCTCTCTCCTTCTGTGGTTGTTTCTGTCCCTTCCGTCGGAGTCCGGGATAAAGTGGACTCTTCATTCTGTGGTTTGGTTCTGTCCTTCTGTCGGAGTCTGGGATAAGTGGAACTCTCTCTTCGGGTGTTTGTCCCTTCAGTCGGAGTCAGGGATTAAAGTGGACCTTCTCTACATTCTGTGGTTGGTTCTGTCCCTTCCGTCGGAGGTCTGGGATAAGTGGACCTCTCTCCTTTTGGTTGTTTTGTCCCCTTCAGGGAGTAGGGAGAAAGTGGACCTCTCTCCTTCTGTTGTTGTTTGCCTTCCGTCGGCGTCTGGGATAAAGTGGCCCTCTCTCCTTTGTTGGTTGGTTCTGTCCCTCCGTCGGAGTTCTTGGATAAGTGGACATCTCTCCTTCTGTGGTTGGTCTGTCCCTTCAGCGGAGTTTTGGATAAAGTGGACCCTCTCACAATCTGTGGTTGCTTCTGTACCTCATTTTGGAGTAGAGATGCGAAGTGGACGCTCCTCTTGTGTGGTTGCTTCTGTCCCTTCAGTCGGCGTCCGAGATGGAAGTGGACTTCTACCACTTCTGAAGTTCGTACCTTCCCTTCAGTCGGGTATAAGGATAAAGTGGACCTCTGTCCTTCGTGTTCGTTCTTTCCTTTCCGTCGGAGTCCGGGATAAAGTGGACCTCTCTCCTTCTGTGGTGGTTTGCCATTAGTCGGAGTCAGGGATAAAGTGGATCCTCTCTCTTCGTGGTGGTCGTCCCTTCCGTCGGAGTCAGGGATAAAAGTGGACCTTTTCTTCTGCGGGTTCGTACTCCCCCTTCGTCGGGACTCAGGGATTAAAGATGGACCTCTCTCCTTCTGTGTATTGTTCTGTCCTTCAGTTGAGTCAGATATGCGTGGCGTTCTTTCCTGGGGTGGTGCTTCTACCTTCAGTCGGAGTCAGAGATGAAGTGGGACCTCTCCCCTTCTGAGGTTCGTTTACTATTCCTTCAGTCGGAACTCAGCGGATAAGTGGAACCCCTCTTCCTTCTGGGTTCGTTTCTGTCCCTTCAGTAGGAGGTCAGGTTCAAGTGGACATCTCATCCTTTCTTGTGGTTGGTTCTGTCCCTTCGTCGAAGTCTTGCTTAAGTGGAACCTCTCTCTCTTCTGTGGTTGGCTTCTGTCCCTTCAGTTGGAGTCAGAGATGCCTGACCTTTCTCTTCTGGGATTGGTTCTGTCCTTCAGTTGGACTCCGGGATACAGTGGACCTCTCTCTTTGAGGTTGGTTTCTGTCCTTCAGTTGCGAGGGTTGGCAGTCAGAGATTGAAGTGGGACCCTCTCTCCTGCTTGGTGGTGGGTTATGTCTTCAGTCGGTGTCAGGGATTAAAGTGGACCTTCTCTTCTTGTCGGTTTGTTCTGTCCTTCAGATCGGAGTTCGGGAATTAACGTGGACTCTCTCCTCTGTGGTTGGTTCTGTTCCCTTCCGTCGGATTCCAGGTGCTAAAGTGGTCCTCTCTCCTTCTGTGGTTGCTTCTGTATCCTTCAGTCGGCAGTCAGGGATTTAAGTGGACACTCTCTCCTTCTGTGTTTGGTTCTCTCCTTCAGTTGGAGTCAGAGATGAAGTGGACCTCTCTCCTTCTTGTGGTTGCTTCTGTTCCTTCGTCGGAGTAAGGGAGAAGTGGCCCTCTCTCCTATTGTGGTTGCTTCTGTCCCTCAGTTGGAGTCAGAGATTGAAGTGGCCCTTTCTCCTTCTCGGGATTGGTTCTGTCCCTTGGCAGGTTGGAGCTCAGGGTCTAAGTGGACCTCTCTCCTTCGAGGTTGTTTCCTGTCCCTTAAGTTCGGCGCAGGGATATTGGACCTCTCTCTTCTGTGGTGGTTCTGTCCCTTCAGTCGGAGTCAGAGATGAAAACGTGTGACGTCTCTCCTGGTTTGTGGTGGCTTCTGTCCCTTCCGTTCGGAGTCAGAGATGAACGTGACCTCTCCCCTTCTGAGGTTCGTACTGTCCCTTCAGTCGGATCAGGGATTAAAGTGGACCTTCTCTTTCTGTGATATTGTTCTGTCCTTCAGTTTGATAGTCAGAGATGAGTGGACCTCTCTCCTTTGAGGTTGGTTTGTGTTCTATCGGAGTTCAGGGTTTGAAGTGGAATCTCTTCGGCTGTGTGATTCTGAAACCCGTGTATTGAGACTGTTTAGTTAGGGTGAAGTGGACTCACTTTTTAACTTGTTACTGATAGGCGAGTTGCCGCAACTGATGATGCCACGACTGGTGCTTCAGTCTTGGCTTTCATGTTCCGCCCCTGATGTCCCCGTGGCAGTATGAATGCTTTCTCTGAAAGAAGTGACGAAGAGATGGGCAAAATTCTGAACACTGACTCTAAAATATTCTACACCCATGGCATTTAATTTGCTGTACACCATGAGCTTACAAAGAATGGTACAAAGCGCTGGGAAGTCTATGTGAAACGAACCTCCCTGCTGTGCTACATGCATCATAAAAAACGATTTGAAATACCTTTCCTCCATGACGTTGAGGGATCCCTGCTTCGTTGGGCCCATGTAGTTGTATGTTGGGTCTTTTTTTGTAGAGGATTGGGGTGTTACTTCAGTGCAAAAGTGATATTGGACGTGTGTGAACTGTGGTGTCGCAGAAGCTGTTGTAGATTGGTTGAATCGCTGGCTGGTCTCCTGGAAGGTTTTGTCGTCCCGCGGGAAGTGCCATATCTGGGAACTTGTCACTCTCAATACCTGTTAGTAGTAATGGATCTGTCTCTGCTCAGGTTGAACGTAGCCATTTCTGGGCAGCAGACGTTGTGACCTCTTCGTAGAAGTCAGGGTTGAAGTGGAAGTGTCTTCTGCTATGCTGACGCTGTCATGTCCATTGAGATGAGAAAAAGTAGGGATGTAACGAGGCAACTCTCTTACGTGTGGTTGTTTTTCTGCAATTCGTCTAAGATCAGGGACGAAGTGCGGAACACTCTCCTTCTGTGGTTGCGTTCGTCCACCTTCAGTCGGAGTCAGGTGATAAAGTGGACTCTTTACTTCTCGTGGTTGGTTCTCGTCCATTCACGTCGGGAGTCCAGGTATCAGTGGACCACTTCTCTGCTGTGTGTGGTTTCTGTCCATTCAGTCAGACTCAGGGATTAAAGTGGACCTTCTCCTTCTGAGCGGTTGTTTTCGTCCTTCAGTCCGGAGTCAGAGCTGAGTGGACCTCTTTCCTAGTGGTTGCTTCTGTCTGTTCAGTGTAGTCAGAGCTGAAGTGGGAACCTCTCTCACTGTCGTGGTTCCTTTGTCCCATCAGTCGGACTAGGGTAAAGTGGAGCTCTCCCTTTTGAGGTTTGGTTTGTCCCTTCAGTGGAGTAAGGAGATGAAGTGGCACCTATCTCCGGCTGTGTTCGTTCTGTCCTTCAGTCCAGTAGTCAGAGTGAAGTGGACCTCTCCTCCTGCTGTTGTTGCTTATGTCCCTTCAGGGAGTCCAGGAATAAAGTGGACAACTCTCCTTCTGTGGTTGGTTCAGTCCCTTCAATTGTAGCAGGGATGAGTGGACCTCTCTCCTTCTTTTGTGTTGTTCTGTCCTTCAGTTGGATTCCGGGATGAAGGGACCACTCTCTCTGGCTGGTTCGTCCTTCGTTGGAGTTCAGGGCATGAAGTGGACCTCTCTCCTGCTGTGGTGGGTTTGTCCCCTTCAGTCAGGTCAGAGATGAAGTGGACCTCTCCTCCTTGCTGTGGGTGGGTTCTGTCCCTTAGTCAGTGTCCGAGATTGAAGTTGGACCTTTTCTTTTCTTCCTGGGTTGGTTCTTTCCCTTCTTCGTTCGGAGTCAGAGGATGAAGGGGACCTCTCTCCGTCTGAGGTTGGTTTGTCCCTTCAACGTCGGTGCCAGAGATGAATTGGACCTCATTCTACGTGGTTGGTTCTTCCTTCCGTCGAGTTTCAGGAATAAAGTGGACCTCTCTCTTCTTGTGGTTGTTTCTTTCCCTTCAATCGGCGTCAGGGTTGGGATGAAGTGGACCCTCTCCTTCTGTTGGTTGCTTCTGTCCCTTCCGTCGGAGTCAGGGATGTATGAAGGGACCTCTCTCCTGTGGTTGCTTCTGTCCCTTCAGTCGGGAGTCAGGGATCAATTGGGTCCTCTTCCTTCTGGGTGTTCTGTTCTGTCACTCGGATTCAGGGGATAAATGAAGTGGACCTCTCTCTTCTGTGGTGGTGTGGTCGCCTTCCGTCGGGGTTAAGGATAAAGTGGACGACTCTCCTGCTGGGTTTGGTTCGTCTCCGCAGTTGGAGTCAGGATGAACGTTTGATCTCTCTACTTCTGTGATTGGTTATGTTGTTTCAGTTGGAGTCAAAGCTGAAGGGACCGCTCTCCTTCTATGGTTGGTTTGTCACTCAGTCGGAGTAAGGGAAAAGTGGTCCTTTCTCCCTCTATGGTTCGGTTCTGTCTGATTCAGTTCCGGAGTGGGCTAAAAGTGACTATCTCTTCTGTGGTTGCTTCTTTTCCCTTCAGTCGGAGACAGGGATAAAGGGACTCTCTCTCTGTGTTGGTGGTCTGTTCAGTCGGATGTCATGGGGAATTAAAGTGGACCTCTCTCCTTCTGTGGTTGGTTCTGTCCCTTCGTCGGAGTCAGGGATAAGTAGTCCTCTCTCCTTCGTGGTTTGCTTCTGTTCTTCAGTCGGAATTCCAGGATAAAGTGGACATATTTCCTTCTGTCGGTTGGTTCTGTTCCCCCCTCCATTCAGTTGGAGTCAGCGATGAAGTGGACCTCTCGCCTTTATGTGGTTGCTTATGTTCTTATCGGAGTAAGGGAGAAGTAGGACCTCTCTCCTCTGTGGTTGCCTTCTTGTCCCTTCAGTTGTTCAGAGATGAAGTGGACCTTTCTCCTTTATGCGTATTGGTGTCTGTACCTTAAGTTGCGACTCTGGGATTAAAGGCGTAATTCATCCTTCTGAGGTTGGTTATGTCCTTCATTCGGTGTTCAGAGATGACAGTGGACCCTTTCCACTGTGGTTTGCTTGCCTTCAGTTGGATGTCAGAGATGAAGTGGACCTCTCTCCTGTTGGTGGGTTTGTTACATTCAGTCGGTGTCCAGAGATGAAGTGGACCTCTTTCTTTCTGTGGTTGGTTCTCTCCCTTCAGTCGGAGCTCAGAGATTGATTGGACCTCGACTCCGTCTGCGGTTGGTTCTGTCCTTTCTAGTCTGCTGCAGCAGATGAAGTGGACATCTCGCGTGCTTGT
>NC_056528.1:25221391-25222752 GCF_019175285.1 Sceloporus undulatus
GCTTCTGTCCCTTCAGTCGGAGTCAGGGATGAAGTGGACCTCTCTCCATCTGTGTTTGCTTCTGTCCCTTCAGTCGGAGTCAGGGATAAAGTGGACCTCTCTCCTTCTGTGGTTGGTTCTGTCCCTTCCGTCGGAGTCAGGGATAAAGTGGTCCTCTCTCCTTCTGTGGCTGGTTCTGTCCCTTCAGTCGGAGTCAGGGATAAAGTGGACCTCTCTCCTTCTGTGGTTGGTTCTGTCCCTTCAGTCGGAGTCAGGGATAAAGTGGACTTCTCTCCTTCTGTGGTTGGTTCTGTCCCTTCCGTCGGAGTCAGGGATAAAGTGGACCTCTCTCTTTCTGTGATTGTATCTGTCAGTTCAGTCGGAGTCAGGGATAAAGTGGACTTCTCTCCTTCTGTGGTTGCTTCTGCCCCTTGAGTCGGAGTCAGGGATAAAGTGGACCTCTCTCCTTCTGTGGTTGGTTCTATCCCTTCAGTCGATGTCAGGAATAAAGTGGACCACTCTCCTGCTGTGGTTGGTTCTGTTCCTTCAGTCGGAGTCAGGGATGAAGTGGACCTCTCTCCTGCTTTGGTTGGTTCTGTTCCTGCAGTCGGAGTCAGGGATGAAGTTGACATCTCTCCTTCTGTAGTTGCTCCTGTCCCTTCAGTCGGATTAATGGATAAAGTGGACCTCTCTCCTTCTGTTGTTTGTTTTGTCCCTTCTGTTGGAGTCAGGGATGAAGTGGACCTCTCTCCTTCTGTGATTGGTTCTGTCCCTTGAGTCGGAGTCAGGGATAAAGTGGAACTCTCTCCTTCTGTTGTTTGTTCTGTCCCTTCCATTGGAGTCAGGGATGAAGTGGACCTCTCTCCTGTGGTTACTTCTGTCCCTTGAGTCAGAGTCAAGGATAAAGTGGGCCTCTCTCCTTCTGTGGTTTCTTCTGTCCCTTCGGTCGGAGTAAGGGATAAAGTGGACCTCTCTCCTGCTTTGGTTGGTTCTGTTCCTGCAGTCGGAGTCAGGGATGAAGTGGACATCTCTCCTTCTGTGGTTGCTTCTGTCCCTTGAGTCGGAGTAATGGATAAAGTGGACCTCTCTCCTTCTGTGGTTGGTTCTGTCCGTTCCGTTGGAGTCAGGGATAAAGTGGACCTCTCTCCTTCTGTGGTTGGTTCATTCCGTTCAGTCGGAGTCAGGGATAAAGTGGACCTCTCTCCTTCTGTGGTTGGTTCTGTCCCTTTTGTTGGAGTCAGGAATGAAGTGGACCTCTCTCCTTTTGTGGTTGGTTCTGTCCCTTCAGTCGGAGTCAGGGATAAAGTGGACCTCTCTCCTTCTTTGGTTGGTTCTTTCCCTTCAGTCGGAGTCAGGGATAAAGTGGACCTCTCTCCTTCTGT
>NC_056528.1:25222852-25327100 GCF_019175285.1 Sceloporus undulatus
ACCTCTCTCCTTCTGTTGTTTGTTCTGTCCCTTTTGTTGGAGTCAGGGATAAAGTGGACCTCTCTCCTTCTGTGGTTGGTTCTGTCCCTTCAGTCGGAGTCAGGGATAAAGTGGACCTCTCTCCTTCTGTGGTTGGTTCTGTCCCTTCTGTCGGAGTCAGGGATAAAGTGGACCTCTCTCCTTCTGTGGTTGGTTCTGTCCCTTCCGTCGGAGTCAGGGATAAAGTGGACCACTCTCCTTCTGTGGTTGCTTCTGTCCCTTCAGTCGGAGTAAGGGATAAAGTAGACCTCTCTCCTTCTGTGGTTCGTTCTGTCCTTCCAGTTGGAGTCAGAGATGAAGCGTACCTCTCTCCTGCTGTTGTTGCTTCTGTCCCTTCAGTCGGAGTTAGAGATGAAGTGGACCTCTCTCCTTCTGAGGTTGCTTCTGTCCCTTCAGTCGGAGTCAAGGATAAAGTGGACCTCTCTCCTGCTCTGGTTGCTTCTGTCCGTTCCGTTGGAGTCAGGGATAAAGTGGACCTCTCTCCTTCTGTGGTTGCTTCTGTCCCTTCAGTCTGAGACAGGGATAAAGTCAACCTCTCTCCTTCTGTCGTTGTTTCTATGCCTTCTCTTGAAGTCCGGGATGAACTGGACCTTTCTCCTGCTGTGGTTGGTTCTGTCCCTTCCATCGGAGTCAGGGATGAAGTGGACCTCTCTCCTTCTGTGGTTGGTTCTGTCCCTGCAATTGAAATCAGAGATGACGTGGACCTCTCTCCTTCTGTGGTTGGTTCTGTCCGTTCCGTTGGAGTCAGGGATAAAGTGGACTTCTCTCCTTCTGTGGTTGGTTCTGTCCGTTCAGTCGGAGTCAGGGATAAAGTGGACCTCTCTCCTTCTGTTGTTGGTTCTGTCCCTTTTGTTGGAGTCAGGAATGAAGTGGACCTCTCTCCTTCTGTGGTTGGGTTCTGTCCCCACAGTCAGATTCAGGGATAAAGTGGACCTCTCTCCTTCTGTGGTTGGTTCTGTCCCTTCAGTTGGAGTCAGTGATGAAGTGGTCCTCTCTCCTGCTGTGCTTCGTTCTGTCTGTTTTGTCGGAGATGCTGGACTCAGGTGAAAAGTGGATGATTGTTCTACTGTTGTTGTTTCTGTGTTTTCCATCTGAGATGGTGTAGTCAGGCGAGATGTGGACATCCCTTCTGTGTATGATTCTGTCCTGTCTGTTGTCCCTAATGCAGTCGTAACTGTAGGTTTTATGAAATGAGAAGCTGCTCTTTGTATAGATGATGTGGCCCTAGTCTCAACACTGTCAGTTGTAATAAACACCAAAGACATTGCTGTTTTTTCCACTTTGGTCAAATCTGTCTTATTAGTGTCCGATGCCGTGGTGAGGGCAGATTTGTCTGTCCCTTCTGTCTCTGGTGAAGAGGTGGATGTCATAAGAGATCCTGAAGGTTTGTTGGATAAAGTTGTGTCCGATATACCTGTAGTTCCCAAACTTTCCACTTCTGTACTTGGTTCCACACTTGTCAGGGTCACCGGATTCACTGGAATAACATAGAGAGATTTAAAATATACTACCTCCAATCCACACGTCTTCATTTTTTAATTCAATCAGTATTTCAGATGCAAGGTCTTTACACTTTCACACAGAGAGAATTAATAGCTGGGAAAACATACCAAGTCCACAATTTATAACATCAGTTAAACCACATTAATCAAAACATGCAACAGTTTAAAAAGACAAATAAGACATATACATTAAGGCCCGTTGATACAAGATACCTCGGCTTCATTTACTGCAAGATCTCCCTAAGGAAGCGGTTGTTTGGTTAAGAGAGAAAGAAAGCGCTGGGATGAGAGATTTGTGCAAACAATTTTAATTTGTGAAGGTGAAACTAGTTGACACGTGAGCCTCTTTCGTTTTTGGCAGCCAAGGAAGAAAGAGTTCACAAAGAGTTTGCAAGGGATTCCCCAAGCAAAAGTAATGCAAGCGGGACTCAACGGCTGCCCTGAGTTTGCAAGACCTGAGCAGGGCTGTTTCAGGAGAGAGTGGCTTGAGGTCTCCCAAAAATGCTGTGATTTCACCCATGCACTCTCTGGTGCCTGGAAATGTGGATGCCACATTTGTGGAGTCATTGCCGAGTGTGAAAAGGCCAGCCGTGACGCAACTTGTGGGGTATCGAGTCCCCGAGGGTGTTCCTTGTGCAAACAGTTCCCGAGGAATTCTAATAAAACTGTGCCTTTAGTGACATTTCTGATCTGGATTTGAGGCTCCTTTCTTGAAGGGAAAGATTCGAAAGCATGATCACGAGTTCAAAACACCAGCTTGATTCTGGAGTGCTGGGGTGAAACCCTGGCATTTCTGGGAGCTGGCTAAGCTCATTGCATTTCTCATGCAGGGATTTCACCCAGGCAGGTGAAATTTTTGATTTCGAGTATCAAGCGGATGTCTTGAACCCTAAATACTGTCAGGAAGGCATGGATAGAATGCATGCCGTGGTAGAATGCATGCAATTGTAAGCAGACTGGACTCATTGGAAAAAGCAATAATGCTTGGCAAGGTGGAACACGGTAGGAAAAAGAGGAAGACCCCATTGGATATTGGCTTCCTGGATGGGCTCTATCCAATGTGGTCTTCTTCTTTTTCCTACTGCGTTCCACCTTGCTAAGCATTATTGCTTTTTCTAATGAGTCCCTCGGTCATTCTTCCTGAGGCTGGGTTTCCAGACCTTTGAAAGTGTGAAAGAGCCAAATGTTACTAGATCCAAAGCGCAACAGTGGCCACCCAATTGCTCCACTGGCTTCTTCATCCATCAAAGTGGAGGAGCGTCAAAAGCTTACAACATGGATACTGTGCATTTTGGTTTGGCCCAGGAAAGGCATCACTGTTTTGTGGATTTTGGATGCTATTGTACTTTGCTATACGACCAACAAAGCAACCCTTGGATGTGATATATAGTCATTATATATATAGACTATATAATATGATATATAGTCACTATAGTCACCCTTCCGCTTGCTTTTTCTTCTCTCTGTTCCTTTATTTTCTGTGTGCATTTTCTAAATGTCTATCATTTTGATTTTGATGGTACATTGGATTCTTAATATCTTCCCATCCAGAAAACATATTGTCTGTGCTGGCCATACAGCAAAGGACAACAACATCCAAAATCCACAAAACATCACAACAAAATGTAGGCCTGTGATGCCAACATTGGCATATTCATTCTTTCTCCTGTATGATTTCAAACCCCTTTGCTCAATGAAGACGTCCATGGAGCTTCAAAAGCTTGCAATATAGGTTTTGTGCATTTGGTGCTTGTCCCAAGAAAGGGGCCAGTTGTGTGCCAGAAACAAAAGTTGAAATACTGTGCCCTTTTGAGTTTGGAAATAACTCTCCTTATCTCCCCCTTTGCCACATCCTTGTCAAATCTAATTTGTTTCTAAAACACCCAGCATTTCCCAGGTCCCTTGTCACCTAACTACCAAAGGATTTGGCAGAAGATCACAAACTCAAACCGGTTTCTAATTACGCGGGGAGCCTCTATTTTCGCACCTTCCTCTAAACCGGTACTGTGGAAAGGTATGTAAACACATATATATCGCCCCAGCACCATTCCCACTGTACATCAAACAAAATTGCATGCCATTCCCTCTAATGCTCACTAAAGTGAGCAAGCCATCTCAGCAACAATGCATTCTTGATATATAACTTTATTTGCGCAATTGCATGTGATAACCATTCACGCAACTACTTGCCACTTGCGCTTTATTTGTGGGACACTTTAAATGTGCTTTAATCTCTAATGCCGAAATTAGCCCCAGTGTGATAAACCCCTAAATCTTTGAATGTAGACATTCAAACAACCATTCCAGATGCTGAATGTCAGGCAGAGCGGCAACTTTTCAGCTGCCCGCCGGAAGCTCAAAAGAAATGGAGACAACCTATCTTCCTTGGCTGGGAATTCCACAGTTGAGGCTATAGAGAAACCCTGCTATGTGGACCTACCAACCCAACTTCACTCCTCTGAAGATCTCAAAATACCCCAGCTTAATATGAGATGGAGAGCCAGCGTGACATCATGATTTGAGCACTGGATGACAATTCTGGGGACCAGAGTTTGAATCTCAGCTTGGCATGAAACCCACTGGGTGACCCTGGGCACATCACACTCTTTCAGCCTCAGGGGAAGGCCCTGACAAACCTCTTCTGAACCAATTGTGCCAAGAAAACCCCACAATAGGGTCACCATAAGTTGGACATGACTTGAAGGCACACAACAACAACAACATGCATATGGGAGGAGATAGTCTTTGGTCTGCAAGGTGCAACAATTGCCTGTGTGGTTGGATAGGTCCTGTGTCCCAAAAATGGACTCCTGGGTAGCCTTGGCCAAGTCACACTCTCTCAGCCTCAGGGGAAGGCCAAGGCAAACCTCTTATGAAACAATCATACCAAGAAAACCGCGTGATAGGGTCACCATAAGTTGGAAATGACTTGAACGCACACAACACATATGGGAGGTCTTTGGTAATGATGGTCGCTCGCATGATTGAGTACGTCCTGTGTCCCAAAAAGTAAACCCTTGAGTAGCCTTAGCCAAGTCACACTCTCTCAACCTGAAGGCAAGGCCATAGCAAACCTTTTCTGAAACAATCGTGCCAAGAAAACCCTGCAATAGGGTCACCATAAGTCAGAAACAAATTGAAGGCACACAACAACAACAAAATGCACATATGGGAGGTATTTTGTTATGATGGTCACTTGCATGGTGGAGTAAATCCTGTGTCCCAAAAAGTAAACCCTTGGGTAGCCTTAGCCAAATCACACTCTCTCAGCCTCAGGGGAAGGCCATGGCAAACCTCTTCTGGACATATCATGCCAAGACAACCCTGCAATTGGGTGGCCATAAGTCATAAACAAACACACAACACATATGGGAGGTCTTTGGTTAAGATGGTCACTTATATAGTTGGGTAAGTCCCCCCAATGGGAAATGAAGCCCTACCTGAAGTCCATAGGTGGAAATATAGGATCAGGATGATAAAGATGTTCCGGAGGCAGTAGTGAACGGAATGGAGCTTCCAGTCCATTTTGGGTCTCTCATGGGGCCAGTCCCTTCTAACTTGTCTGGAGGCACACTCGGGTGCCAAGTGCCAAGGGACGGGGCAAAGCACTGGGGAAGTCCAACGGAGGAGCTTAAGAAGGCGACACACCTTGAGCAGAAGCATCAATCAATCGGACGACCCAACCCAGAAGAAGGAAGGAAAAAAAGAGGCACGATTTCATAATATCGCAAAGAAAGAGAGAGAGAGAGAGAGAGAGAGAGGGAGAGAAGGGAAAAGAGCTCAACCGTATCTCTTGAACGCGGGGCCAGGTTTTGCCAAGGGTCAACCCTGGCACATAGTTTGCGCAGTTAATGGAGAAGAACCGAGAAGGGAGGAGGAAGAAGAAGATGACGAAGGGGGATTCAAACACCAAAAACTCCCATCGTAGCATCAAAACTGGAGTACACAAATGCAATGTTGGCAATTCTTGAAAGCTGCACCTACACTGTATGAATGATGCAGTTTGAAACCGCTTTAATGGTTACGGCTCCATCCTATGGAATCCAGGGATGTGTACTTTAGTGAGGAGCCAGTGTGGTATAGTGGTTTGAGTGTTGGACTAGGACTCTGGAGACCAGGGTTCGAATCCCAGCTCGGCCTTGGGCAAATCACACCCTCTCATAGAATCATAAAGTTGGAAGAGACCACAATGGCCATCCAGTCCAACCCCATTCTGCCATGCAGGAACTCTCAATCAAAGTGCAAACCCTCTCTGAAGAAACTTGCCAAGAAAACCCCTTAGGATAGCTGTAAACCGGAAACAACTTGAAGGCACACAGCAACATCATCGCATCTGGCAAAAAAGGCTAAAGATCCCAGGATCCCATAGGATGGAGCCACAACACTTAAAGTGGTGTCAAACAGCATTATTTCTACAGTGTAGACACACGCTCAGTTAAGTGAGATATGCCTATATATGTCACTCGGTCCCTGTTGGGAAAAGCCTAACAACACTGGCGCAACCGACAACACACATTTTTCCTTTAATGCAACCCCTTGGATTCCTGTTTAAGAAGATGTTACTGACTAAAAAAGACTTTGAAATCAGGGGAGTTGGCAGCTGTTTTGCCCATTTCCCATTAAATCCTCAACAGGGATGTCTAGTTTTATTTGTAGCTTTCTGTCTGACGTTTTGGTGCAGACAATATTTGTTGTCGTGTGCCTTCAAAGTGTTTCCGACTTATGGCAACCCCAAGGCAAACTTTTTCTTGGAACGACTGTTCAGGGGGCTTTTGACTTTTGCTTCCCTCTCAGGCTGAGAGAGTGTGACTTGCCCAAGGCCACCCAACGGGTTTCCATGGCTGAGCAAGGATTCGAACCCTGGTCTCTCAGAGTCTTAGTCTGACGCTCAAACCACTGCACTCCTTTTGCAAACAATCTTACTTTCGTGTTGTTACCTTCCTCCTTGCTTTTGTGTTCTGTTTAGGAAAAAATATAAGGGCCAGGAATCTGAAGCAATTGCTCTCTGGGCTTGCTTATAAAACAAAAACAACGAAACAATCGGGTTCTTGTTGCCCAACAAGAGAAAGGAGTCCCAGAAATGGACGTTTGCAAGAAAAATAACGCCGAATTTGCCACGCATGTGACGGAGCAGACAACATCTATCCCACGGAAATGTTTTTGCATTCTCATTTCACCATTTCGTCTCTCGAGTTCCATTTCACAGATGATCCTAAAGCAAAGTTAGGGAAGTTTTAGCTTCCCAGATGTTCTGGAGCACAGATCCGGTGACAAGTGAACTAAGGATGCTGGGAGATGTAGTCCAAAACATAGGGAAGGCTAGATGGTCTTCCATCCTGGATATCAAGCCCAATGAAATAAGGAGAACCAGTTTCAACATTTGCAAACAGACAAAAAATGGAAAATCCTCCCACCTTCCTTGCTTCTTAGCAAGAAAACAAACATACAGAAAAAGCGAATGAAGGATGCTAAAGAAGCCTGTGAGATCTTAAAGCTTGCGATGATGGTGCAAGAGTGCTGTGGGATCATGAAGCTTGCTATGGTGATATAAGATTGTAGCTGCATGCTATGTTAGTCTGAGTTCACAGGGATAACACAGCACACAGCTACAAAGGGTGGGATAACCAATCCAACCAATTAATCAACTGATCAAATAATCAATCAATATAATAATTGACAAACAGGAACCTAGAATGGGGGAAAGGCCTTCGGAGCTTTGCTCTAGCAAAGGGGAAAGAATGTTTCTAATGTCACTTTGGGACCCGTCACCGACACTGAGATTTCGACGCGAGAAGAAGCTGACCGGATTCTTCTGGGGTCGTTAACACAAACTGGAAATTCAGGAATGGCGAGGCTGCGACGAGACGGAGAAATGGCCTCCTGCCCGCTATATATCAAGGGCTGGGGCTGGTAAATAGTGCTAAAATTTCTTCCTCCTCCTAGTCTTGCTCCTGGAAGGAAAATATATTGGCCCAGTGATCAATCCAGATTGCAACATAGACCAGGGTCTCTGTGCAGAAAAGACCCTCCGGGTGCAATTGACTGGTCAGTTTAGGTCAAATGGGGAGGTTTGGTTCTGATTGGCTGGGCTGGGATTGATTGGTTTTACTGCCCTTATGCCAGAAGGTGGACTTGCATTGTGATTGGCTAAACTGCCTTTATGTCAGTCAGGGGGGATCTGGTTCTGATCGGCTGGGCTGGAATTGATAGTCTCTATTGCCCTTATGTTGGAAGATGGATTTGGGTTGTGATTGGCTGAATTACCTTTAGGTCAAATGGGGGAATTCAATGGTGAGTGGCTGGGCTGTGATTGATTGGCTACTGCCCTTTTGGCAGAGAGGGGATCTGGGTTGTGATTGGCTGAATTGCCTTTAGGTCAAACGGGGATATTTAGTGGTGATCGGCTGGATTGAGATTGATCGGCTATAGCAATGGTCCCCAAACTGTGCTCTTTAAGGGATTTTGGACTTCAGCTCCCAGAATCCCAGACTCTTGGCCAACATGGCTGAGGCTTCTGGGAGCTGAAGTCCAAAATCTCTTAAAGGTCTGGGGACCACTGGACTATACTGTCCTTATGGCAGAGAGGGGACTTGAATGGCTGGAGTCCCAGTGGTCCCCAACTTTTGGACCTCCCAATGATTTGGACTTCAGCTCCCATAATTCCTGCCTGTTGGCCAAGATGGCTGGGGGCTTCTGGGAGCTGAAGTCCAAAACAAATGGAGGACCAAATGTCAGGAACCATTGGGCTGGACTGTGGTTGGCTGAACTGCCTTTATATCAGAGAAGGGATCTGGGTGGTGATATGGATAGAAGGACATCTTCTCCATCCCGACTTATGGGAGATAGTCCACTATATTCGGGGTGATGGATGGGATAGTTCTGACTAAACTCTAGAAAGAACATCATGATGGTGAGAAGTATCTGACGATGGGATGGGATCTCCCAAAAAGGTGAGGGATTCCCCTGCTTTGAAAGTTTTTAAAGATGCCAACTTTTTGTGGGAATTTAGCCACGGATTCCTGCAATGGCAACTCTATAACTCTTCAATTCCCTAGACTCAGCTCCTCAAATACAGCAGAACATTTTTCATTTTCTCTCTCATAGTATTTTAGAGCAAGAAAGGACCCTAAGGGTCATCCAATCCAATCCCATTCTGCCATGCAGGAACTCACAATCAAAGCACTCCAAACAGACAGCCATCCAGCCTCTGTTTAAAAACCTCCAAAGAAGGAGACTCCACTGCTCTCCAAAGTATTTATACGTTTTGGTGCTTTGGCTTTTTCATGCCCATCTCTGCCTCCAACCACCACCACTGCCTCCTCGATTGCCAAATCTCTGTCCATGCATCGCTCCTATGCAACGGAGAGGAAGAAAATAAATTATTTATCCATTGTTCGCTGAGTCAGTCGATCGCTTGCAATTTGGGGAGGGCTACAAGGAAATTGACTAAAAGGGAAGCTGGGTATAGTTTCTTGGCGTCACACTTGGCTACCGAGGGTAAGCGACGGAGCCCAGTTCCCATATTTTCACTCCTGGACACAAAAGGAAACTGCTAAATTGTTTTGCAGGCGCGTGCCAAGAATGTACCGGTGCTTTGCTCCCAGGAGGAAAAAACAAGACAAAAGAATGGAGAAAACTGCTGCAGAAAAAAAGTCCTCCAAATGCAATAGTTTCCCACTGCAACCAATTAGTTGCCATTGATTTCTATTTTGGAAAATATCCTATTTTGTTTCTCAGAAATAACTCATTCCTCAACTAGTTACATTTGGGGAAAGGCTACCAAAAGCAGCTGAAACAACAACTAAAATAAAAACGAATTTAAAGGTTGTTAAAGTAAAATATATACACATATACTGTGTTACAAAATAAAATTCTTGCACACTTTCCAATCTAAACACTTCCAGACTCTGGAAAGCCAGGGGTGAGAATCAAATAGCCCTCCAGATGTGTGGGACAGCAACGCCCAACACTCCCCATTATCAATGATTCCATCTGAGGACGATGGGAAGTGCAGTCAAAGCACAGCTGGAGGGTTACACAATCCTCACCCTTGTGGTCAACTCTCTTTGTAGCATTGCTCCAAGCCTTGTGGTGGCCCTTGTTCGAAACCAGCGAGCACCTTTGCTTGGACTCAACCCAGTGGTTTAGTTGATCCATCGATTGATCCATTGATTGATTACCTGCACCGTTTTTTGACACGGAAATACCCAGGATTGGCAAAGTGGGGCTGGTGGGGAGAAAGAAAAATAATTGTAAAACCTTGCCTCTCCACCCCCAAAAATAAGACGGGTGAGGGAGGAACGTGAGCGCAATGCATAACCCAAATATTTCTTTCAGTGTCACAGAGGAAAAACAAGGACTTATTTTGACACAGCACCTCCCATAATCCTGATTTACCCTGAAAAAACCTCGTCCAAAAGGCTTGACGAGTTCCAGACGCCCAATTTTTCTTTTACCGACATAATCTCTCCTCCTTCCCCATGCAACAACTCGATGCTTCAGTCACCTTAAATGATCAGAGAGCCGAAATGTCCACCAAGTTAACGCTTTTTCGGTTCACACATTCTGGGTCCATGAACAAGTGTGAAACCTGGGGAGAGTCACACTCTCTCGCCCCCATGGGAAGGCAAGGGCAACAAGCCTTCTCTGAACAAATCTGGCCAAGGAAACCTCATGATAGCTTCGCCTTAAGGCCACCATAAATTGGAAATGACTTGAGGACACACATCAACCTATCTATCTTCTATCTATCTATCTATGGCCTCATTCCCATTACTTTTTAAATTGGATCATGGATCAATTTGAATTCAAATGACCCAGGTTCCCACTTGAACCGATTCGCTGAAGGGCACCCACATGCTAGACCCATTTAACCCACATCTTTTTGGCGCTGATTTTTTTCTGCGTCTTTTTCGATAAACCGATTCCGCACAAATGTGAACCAGATGCGGATCGGAATGTATTTAAATTTGCCCTTCGGCTGGCTGGAACGGAATCATTTTGAATCCATTCGTTCATGAATGGGAACCACAAGTGGATTATTTTAGAGGGGGAAAATGCAATCGGGGCAAATGTAGTGGGAACCACGATCCGCTGTCAAATTGATCCATCAATTCGGATTGCACACCGATTTATTTGTAAGTGGGAATGAGGCCTATCCATCCATCCATCCATCCATCCATCCATCCATCCATCTCTATTAAGTAACTTTGGGCAAGTCACACTCTTTCAGCCTCAGCAGAAGGCAAGAGCAAGCCTCCTCTGAACAAGCCTTGCCAAAAAATCACCTAACAAGTGACATATTATGAATACAAGTAGACATTTGGCCTTTTTGCCCTCTCCAACATGGCACTGAAGAAAACCAAACCCTGTCTGGCAAAGAAACAATGATGGTTGACTGCAGATCCCATTCTCCAATCTTGCTAAGGTGCAAGAAAGGCCTTACCTGCCATTTGAAGGATGCATTGTAGTACCAAGAGCCACAAAGTCCATAGCTTCGGGTCCATTCACCTCCCGGCACCGAGTTCAGGTGATGGCGGAGAATGGTGATGTGGGCATTTTGGCCGGTAATCCTCTCCAGTTTCAATCTGTGACTCACAGCAGATCAGGATGCATAGTACCAGGCCAAACACCTTTGGGAACCTGGGAAGACAAAAAGGGGATATCAAGTTTATATCCTCCCACGGCATTAAATCCCATAAGACTGCATTCCTGCAACCATTCAATCCATTGTGATTCTGTTATGTAATGCTGGATTTCATGTAGATCTGCCATCCAAAAACATTTGGAGGGTCAAAGATTGGCATATAGGAGAGCCAGTGTGGTGCAATGGTTTTAAGGGTTGAACTACAGTCCTGGAGACCAGGGTTCGAATTCTGGCTCGGCCACAGAAACCCACCTTGGGCAAGTCACACTCTCTCAGCCTCAAGGGAAGGCCATGGCAAACCTCCCCTGAACCAATCTTGTTCTTTAAAAAAGCCACCAGATCGCTGCAAAGGGACACCTAGGACTCCCTGCAAATCCCAAAAGTAACTAAAACCGGTTACTGTTACCCTGCAAAGTTACTTGTTGCACCAACAAATTAAGACTAGATTGTTAATTACTTGCAAGAGTTAGTTGCACAAAACAAATATAAACAGCAGCTATATCCAGCAAGTGAAAGCCAAAAACCCTCCCTACACACACATATATATATATATATATATATATACACACACACACACTATAACAACACTTTAACCTTGCATTTTTAAAGGCCAAACCTTGCTTTTTAATGGCAAACAACCTTCTCAAACTATGCCTCCTTTTTTTTGCAGATGACACTCATCCCACTTTCACAGTTCTATCCCCTGGAATCCTGGGATTTGTAGTTCGGGGAGGGACTTGCAATCCTCGGCCAGGCAAACGGTAATGCTGGACTTCAAGACAGCTCACTAGAGCAATCTTAGTACTTTCCCAGACTACAAACTCCTGGATTCCCCACCAGAACAGAACCATGATGGTTAAAGTGGGATCGATCCGCTCTAATGTTGTGCAGGTGCGGACACACTCTTCACTCCACCCAGGACACAGCTGTAGATATTCAAGCAGAAGTCCTACTTGTGAAGAAGGCATTGCTCACAATGGCCCAGATCCTACTTTTAGCCAATGTGGTGTCCTAATTTGAACACAGGAGACCAGGGTTCGAATCTCCACTCGGCCATGGGAACCCACTGGGTGACCTTTGGGCAAGTCACACTCTCTCAGCCTCAGGGAGAGGCCATGGCAAACCTCCTCTTGCCAAGAAACCGTCACGATAGGCTTCTCTTAGGGTTGCCATAAGTCGGAAATGACTTGAAGGCACACTGCAAATTAATAATAATAATAATAATAATAATAATAATTTATTGGGTTGTTTTTAAAGGCAAACCCTTGCATTTCAAAGGCAAAACTTTGCATTTTAATGGCAAAGTCTTGGACTTCAACGGCAAAACCTTGGGTTTTAAAGGCCAAACCTTGCATTTGAAAGACAAAACCTTGCATTTTTAAAGCCAAAACCTTGGACTTTAAAGGCCAAACCTTGCATTTTAATGGCAAAACTTTGGATTTTAAAGGCAAAACCTTGCATTTTTATGGCAAAACGTTGACTTTTAAAGGCAAAACTTGGTATTTTTAAAGGCAAAACCTCACATTTTAAAGGCAAATCCTTGCATTTTAATGGGAAAATCTTGCTTTTTAAAAACAAGCGTTCCCCTCCAAGGTACGACGGAAGGCAATGAAGTAAATAAATACAACCAAGAAGCAAAGAAGGCAAGTCGGCTGTGGTTTGTTGGGCTTGTCTTCTTTTTGCAACGCATTGACAACTTTTGGGGACATGTTTCCTCCACAAAGCGGACTTGTCTTAACCAAATCCTCTGAATTATTTGTCCACTGCTTATCACAAAACCAAGGCCTTTAGAAGGGACGCATGCCTTGGCGTGTAGGCTTCAGAGTTTAAATATTGACAGGGCTTTGGGGAGAAAAGACGCCGTCAAACTGTAGACTCGGAGCTTTACAAAGAGCTCTGGCCTCAGCCTCATCTGCACTGCAGAATTAATGCAGTTTGATACCACTTTAGCATCTATGGTTCCATGCTGAGAAATGCTGAGGCTGGTACTATTTAGCCGGCTCTATTTGTGGTGCCACTATTTGTGGTGACACCACAAATCCTAGGATCCCATAGGATGGAGCGCCATAAAGCCGCATCGAACTGCATTATTTCTGCAGTATGGATACAGCCACAGAATTCCTTAACTGGGATAGACCTTCACTGAGAGAAGCTCTTCTTCACGTTGCTGTGTGCCTTCAAGTCATTTCTGATTTATGGCAATCCTAAAACGGACCTGTAATGGGGTTTTCTTGGCAAGTTTCTTCAGCAGGGGCTTGCCATGACCTTTCCCCTGAGGCTGAGAGAGTGTGACTTAGCACCTATTGGCTAAACCATTCTGATCAGGAAAGGCTGGGAATTGAGCCTGAGACCTAGAATCAGAGAAGTTGGCCCAAGGGGTCATCCAGTCCAAACCCATTCTGCCATGCAGCAATACATAGGATCCTAGAATTGGAAGGGACCCTAAGGATTCGTCCAGTCCAACCTATGTCTGCCATGCGGGAATACATAGGATCCTAGTATTGGAAGTGACCCCAAGGGGACATCCAGTCCAATCCCCTTCCGCCATGCAGAATCAAAGCACCCCCCAACAAAATGGCCACCCCAGACTTTTCTCTCTTTGGAGCAACAAAAACAATGATCCTCTTTTGGAAGTGGAGGGTTAAACTTGATCTCTCTTTCTTGCCCTTTCTCCCATCTGTCTTGTGAGTCATTGGCAAGCGATGGAGCCTTCTGGGCCCGCATGTGTGCACATAATACCGCACCCGGGCATTTGTCATTCTGGTACCAGGGCGCCTTTCTTCAAGGGAACAGCCAAAGGTTGCTCATAATCCCCAGGGCTCAATTGTTCTGCCACCTCTCTTCCTTTCCTTGCCCCTAGACCAGTTCCACCGCTCTCTGGTTTCCTTCATCCGATAAAAAGACATCAATCCGGCTGGTTCTTAATATATCAGCAATTGGTTAACCCTGGCACTGTACCAGGCTTCGACTCAAAAGTGCCCAGTTCCACATGCCAACTTTGGAAACGTGACACAGGCGCTGTGTCCCACAAAACCTAAGCAGACTGCCAACATCTCTCATTTATTGTCATAGGTGAGACATTGGTCTCTCTGCGCAAAACCTAGCACACCAAACTACATGTTCCATTTTCTATAATGTAGGCCACTGGCAGGTCCATTTTATTTTATTTCATTCTATTCTATTTTATGTGTAAACCTACAGCACTGTATAAACCCCATGAATTTCCTTTAATATAGAGCTTCCAGCATCAGGTCTTCTCCAGAGGACTCCCCTCCAATGACTAACCAGGGCTGGCCCTGCTTAGCTTCCACAATCAGATGGGATCTGGTGCCTTTTGGGCAGCGTTTTCCAAAATCTGCTCCTCCAGAGAAGATTTTTTGGATGCCAAGTCACAGAAACCCCAGCCAGCTTGGCCAACAGTCGGGAATTCTGGGAGTTGGAGTCCAAAACATCTGGAGGACCAGAGTTTGGGAAGACTAAGAGTCACTGCTTTAGGGTATTTAGGGCAGCCTGAAATTGCTAAAGGAGAGGTGTGATATAATAATAATAACTATTATTATTATTAAATTTTGTTAATGCAATGCTGGTGAACCCAGAAGCCAAGGAAAGAGGTGATCATCAACCATCGACAAAGTTTTCTTATCAATTATTCTGCTATTCAACATCCGAGTTAAAGCTCTTGCTTTCTTCTGACCCCAAAGTCAAACACTGTTATATAAATATATAAAAGAGAAAGACAAATATGCCTCCCAATAAAACAATCAGGATGTAAAACGCTCCACTGACACTCAATACAATAATAAAAACTGCTCACCCACTTGGCCATCTCTAGCCAGATCTATAAAATAACTATTAAATACATATGATGATTTATTTGATTTCAAAAACAGTCATGTTGAACGTATACAGTATTTGGAATTGGTCCAGAAATGAGCTTTTTGCAAGGGCTGCTAGAAGGGTCACACAAACTCTTCCAACTCTATGCTTCTTGGATTTGGCTAGGACTGGGACTCTGGGGGACCTGGGTTCGAATCCCTGCTCAGCCACGAAAACCCAATGGATGAAATGAGCAAGCCATTCTCTCTCTGGGTGCATCTGCACTGTCAAAATAATGCAATTTGACCCCACTCTTCATCTGAGAGAATCCTGGGATTTGTAGTTTGGTGAGGCACTAGCTTTCTTGGGCCAAGAAGGCAAAAGACCTTGTCAGTCTATAAATCCCAGGACTCCATGGGATGGAGCAAGAGCACTTAAAGCGGTGTCAAACTGCATTATTCCAACAGCGTAGATGCACCCAAACTCCTTAGGAAGGGGCTGCAACACTTAAAACAGTGTCAAACTGCATTATTTCGACAGCATAGATGCACCCAAACTCCTTAGGAAGGGGATGAAGCACTTAAAGTGGTATCAAACTGCATTATTTCGACAACATAGATGCACCAAAACTCCCTAGGAAGGGGCTGCAGCACTTAAAATGGTGTCAGACTGCATTATTTTGACAGTGTGGATGCACCAAAAGCAATGGCAAACCTCCTCTGAATCTCGCCAAGTGTATTTCCGTCAGAATTGAAGGACTATAATAAAAGTTGAGCTGACCCCACATCCAGGAGATGATGGGCTTTTCAATACATGTGTGTCACAATGGTATGAGAAACTGCCCTGCCATTCCAGCAGGTTGAACCAGGACAAGGAAAGCCTCAAGATAGTGGTCGATCAATGGACCCCCGTCGTGAACCAAAGGCATGAAGGTGTGCCAGATAACTATATATCCCAGGCGCGTGGGCATGGGAGGTCAAGCGCCTGCACCAAGCCCTCGCAAGACTCTGGGAGAGCCAGTCAGACAGCATTGCTGAAATGTAAAAGCTAAAATGTACAAATGTAAATGCTAAAATGCTATTGCTGAGACGGTGGGGAGCTCCGAAAATGCAATTTAGAGATTCATCTCATCATTTATTGATTATTGATTGGATGTATACCTTGCCTTTTCCCCCAAATGAGAGCCAGCATGGCGTAGTGGTTTGAGTGTTGGACTACAACTCCAGAGACCAGGGTTTGAATCCCTACTCGCCGACAGAAATCCACTGAGCGACCCTGGGCAAGTCACACTCTCTCAGCCTCAGGGAAAGACTAGGTCAAGCTTCCTCTGAACAAACCTTGCCAAGAAAACCCCAGGATAGGGCTGCATGTGTCTCCCAGGATGTCTTCCCCTGGAAGTGTGGCTAAGATGGCAAAATGTATTAACAAGGATGAACATAGGTTGCAGCAGTTTGCTTTTGCCTGAGCCTCCTGGGAAGGACAAAGTAATAATAATAATAATAATAATAATAATAATAATAATAATAATAGTTGTTGCAAAAAATTACCAAAAAATTGTTTTGCAAAAAAAATATGGTAAAAAAATTATGCAAAATGGTGGAAGGTGTTCTGCCCCCATTCTATGCCCAGGACAAATGCCAACCAGGTATTCTTCAATTCTTCAAAAGCTTCATTCAGAGGAGAAGGGTGCCACCCGGTATGACAAGCTGAAAGCCATGCCATGGGTGCATGCCAGTTTTGTGCGCGCTGGGTGCAAGAAGACAGAGAAGGGTGTTCAGAAACTCGCCACGGTCTGTTGGACCCTTTTGTGTCAGAGGAGCAAACAAAAGACCGAAAATTTGCCACCTTCTGTAAGAGTGGCTTACCTTTATTATAAGAACATGCCTTTCGACAGGTGTAAACAGAGGTTGGAGTGATTTGATTGGGTTTTCCAGCAGGGCAGAAAAGGGGTTGGATTGGATGACCCTTAGGGATTCCTTCCAACCCTAGGATTGTATGTATTCCTGCATGGCAGAAGGGAGTTGGATTGGATGACCCTTGGGGTCTCTTCCAACACTAGGATTCTATGTATTCCTGCATGGCAGAAGGGGGTTGGATTGGATGACCCTTGGTGGTCCCTTCCAACTCCATGACTCTACATAGATGAAAACTGGGACACATGTGTGGCCAAGACAAATGATCAAGATGGCAAAACGTATTTATGAGGATGAACAGCAGTTTGCTTTTGCCTGAGACTCCAGGGAAAGGACACAGTAATAAGAGCAACAACAACAACAGCTTGCTTCCAAAGCCGTCAGCTTGCAAGTGCAACACCTGAAACTGAGCTGTGCTTTGCAACAAACTTTATCCGGGGTTTAGAAAGTTTATTTCTTTTAAATGTTGGGTATTCCCCTGTATGCCAAAAAAAGCTCTTGTGGAGACTTGGGAAACGGTTGCCATTTTGCTCTGTGTTGTTTTTGGGTGGCTTTTCTGCACGCAAATGTTTTGACACGTCTCTGGCAAGCGACTCAACTTTTTACACTCAATCCTGGCTCACCGCATTCCTCTGTCGAGTGCCATCCCTGGAAGAGGGCAATATCTGAATTTAGGACCCTTGTCCTCTTTAAACTATGAGGAGCAGTTTCTGGTAGATCATCTGGTTGCAAAGCCAAGCTCAGCTCCATGAAACACCATCCTGGCTGGCAAAGCCCAGTTCAGCTCCATGCAACAGCATCCTGGCCTCCAAAGTCCAGTTCGTTTCCATGCCTCAGCTTCTCAGCCTGCAAAGTGCAGTTCAGCTCCATGCAACAGGATCCTGGTCTGCAAAACACACTTCAACTCCATGTACCAGCGTCCTGGCCTGCAAAGCACTGCTCAGATCCACACAAGTCGTGCCCATTTCTAATTGGAGAGCAATCATGGGGTTGTGTTTGAGTGTACACCTCTGGAGACCAAGGTTCAAATCCCTGCTCAGTCACAGAAACCCACTGGGTGACCTTGGGCAAGTCACACTCTCTCAGCCTCAGAGGATGGCAAAGGCAAATCTCCTCTGCACAAATCTTGCCAAGAAAAGCCTTTGTGATAAGTTCGTCTTAGGGTCTCCATAAGTCAGAAACGAAGGTACACAACAACAACATAATTCTGATTGACAGTCTTATAGCCTGATTGACAGTCTTATAGCCTGATTGACAATCCCATATTCTATTCATGCTAAATGGAATATAATTCAAGTTATTTCATCGGGTGGCAAGGAGCCGACTCAAATCTTCCCCACCCAGACACCTTTGCCTTTACAACCACGTCATTGTACATTTCTATTTCGGGGGGAAAAATAATTGTTTTTCAAAGATGTCTCTAATCCAAAAGACAAATACTTCTCCTCGGTTTTGGTTTTGCTCTTTTAATCAAACCTGTGTAAAGCTGGCAGGGTATTTCAGAGTTCACTGAGAAAACATAAAGCAAAAGGGTGACTAAAGCGTGTTTCTTTCAGGGCTGTCCCACAACATTTTGCCGCCCGAGGTGGGCATGGCTCCCACATGCGTAGAGTCACAAATCCACTTTGGGTTTTGCTACGAAAAAGGGATGTGGCTCTGGGGGAATGCAAGCATGACCCCTTCCAAGAAAAGATAAAATGAATATTTTGTTCCCGAAGTAAAATCACTGGTAATTCTTAAACTGAGTTTGCATGTCCATCAGACAGGGGCGTTTTAGCCATGGACCTAATTCCCACTACCTTTTAAATTGGATCGCAAATTGGTTCGAACTGATTCAAACAACCCGGGTTCCCACTTTAAATCGAATCGCTGAAGCAATTCGGTGAGGGAGGGGGATGAACCAGACCCATTTAACCCATGTCTTTTTGATGCTGATTTTGTGTGTGTGTGTGTGTGTGTCTTTTTCAATAAATCGACTCTGTGCAAGTGCGAGCCACAAGCGGGGCGGGATTGATTCAAATTTGCCCTTCAGCCGGCTGGAACCGAATCATTTTGAATCGATTCATTTGTGAATGCGAACCAATAGTGGGTTATTTTGATGCCAGAAAAATGACAGGAAATGTGATCGGGGCAAATGTACTTGGAAGCATGCTCCGATGTCAAATCGATCCATAGATTCGGATCACACACTGATTTATCTGTAAGTGGGAATGGGGCCTGGATTCATACCATGGAAGGCAGGTTAGATTACATGACCCTTGGTGGTCCCTTTTGCCTCTATGAGTCTATTCCCTGGAGGAAAGGTTGAAGAAATCCCATGAAAGGTGGAAGAAATTCCATGAAAGATATAGGTCAGGGAATGGTAGGTCTCCAGCTGTTAATGGGACTACAGTTCCCATCGTCTTGTACCTTCCAGATGGGCAGAGCTGTGTGGCATCGAATGGAAAGCCTCATGGACTATCCTTCACTGGTTGGGGGGCTTCTGCCAACTATGGATTCTTGCATTGATGAAGGGTTAGATTAGAAAGCACCCCAGAGACATGACTGTGTCCAATACCTGTTTAAAAACCTCCCAAGAAGGAGAATCCATTGCCTTCTGAAATGTTCCACTTGTTGTCGCACGGACTTTACCATCAAGCATCAAGAAGGCCAGGGATGAGGGGACTTGTAGTCCCATGGCATCTGTAGACCCGTGGTCCCTCTTGCCCTTGTTCCATGGGCTTTCTTTTATCTTCCCACCATCGGTGGTTCCCAAACTTTGCTTTTCCAGGTGTTTTGGACTTCAGCTCCCAGAAGTTCTGACTATTGGCCAAGCTGACTGGGGGCTTCTGGGAGATGAAGTCCAAAACAGCTGGAGGACCAATGTTTGGGAACCACTGGTAGATGGTGGGGAAAAAAAAGAAAACCCATGAAACAAGGGCAGAGGGACTGTGGGTCTCCACATACAGAGGGGCGACAATTATCCTACAAACCCCTGACCTTCTTGAGCTGTGCAACATCAAGTGGAATATCTCAGAAGGTGATGGGTGCATCTTCTTTGGAGGTTGGATGCAGAGGTTGGATGCAGTGACCCCTCTGGGTGCTTTCGTTGTGCATTCCTAGTTTCTCACCGACAGTTTTAAGGTTGGAACAGATGACCCCTGGGTTCCCTTCCCTGCAGGCCTATCTGGGTCTAAACTCACCAAACTGCATTGCAAGAGATTGAGGTGACCTCTTTCCGCCTGACATGGGAATGCCACGCTCCGTGGGACATCCTGACCTGAGCACCTTCTTGGTAAACAGATTCCCTCTCAGTGGCAGAACACGTTTCTCCATCTCCATTCCAACTCCTTGTGTGACATGCTTTTTGTGCAAGCCTGAAACTGTCTTTTTCTGCAAACAAGCAGGAAATTCTGCAGGATCCAACCATCCCCTCATTCCACATTCCTTTCATGACCGTTGTCACCAAAGCCAAACAGCATCCACTCCTCCATATCTTCATCACCATCATCAATGGTGAAAATGAACTCCAGAGTTACAGGAGGTCCCTGGAGTCATTACAGCTCTTGCATTTTTGCTTTCACTAAAGACCCCAAAGGCATGAGGAGTGCATCTACACCAGTGGTTCCCAACCTTCCTAATGCCGCGACCCTTTAATACAGTTACTCATGTTGTGGTGACCCAAACCCATGGAATTATTTTCGTTGCTACTTCATAACTGTAATTAAGTAGGTGTTTTCCAATGGTCTTAGACCCCCATGAAAGGGTCATTCAACCCCCAAAAGAGTCCCGACCCACAGGTTGGGAACCACTGATCTACACTGTCGAAATAATGCGGTTCGATGCCACTTTGAGTGCTGGACAAATCCTGGGGTTTGTAGTTTTGCAAGGCTCTTCGCCATCTCTTCCCAAAAGTGCTACAAATCCCAGGATTCCACAGCCAGTTAAAGAGGTGTCCAAAAGGCATTATTTCAGCATTGTGGGTGCAAGTTCCCGGATCTTGGAGCCTCAGCATTTTACTGATGTTCGTAGTATGTATGTACTTTACATATGCCTATGCATTTTGGAATATGGTCATCCAATATGGTCATTGACTGCAATAAAATGATTGATTGAAGCTAAGCAGGGTCTGTGTTGGCTAGTATGTGGATGGGAAACCACAAATGAAGACCAGGTGGACATATGCCTTCAAGATGGCTATCGACTTATGGTGATCCCATGAATTTCAGAGGTTTTTCTTAGGCAAGGAATCCTTGTAGGCAGTTTTGCCTATTCCTTCCTCTGTAATATAGTGTATAGCACCTAAGATTCACTGGTGGTCTCTCCCTTCCAAGTACCAACCAAGGTGGACCCTGCTTAGCTTCCATGATGAGATGGGATCTGGTGCCTTTAGGCTATTTAGGCCTGTTGAAGGCACACATACACATACACTAGCCACTGTGCTTTTCTAGGGTTGTTTGCATGGAAAGGAATACAGTTAAATAAATAAAACAACAAGTGAAAGGAATGTAATAGAAAACAGGCCAAGATCGCCTTCTTGTGGCAAAATCACACAATTGCTTTCTGAGAAAAACAAGGTATTGGAGAGAAGGAATTTGCAAGTTGCTTTTGAAAACCAAGGCTCAGGTTGCAAACTCTCTTCAACCACTTATTTGGTTCATAGGAAGGGAGTTAAAGACCTGGGTGGTGTTTTGTGTTTGCCTCACTTGGTGGCGATTGAAACTGATCCCAGTAGGATCGGAACCAGTTTCAAATGGGAACGGTGGTCATGTAACCCAATCAGCAATTCGCTTTAAATCATAGTGGGAAGGCGGACTTTGTCGCAGCAGCCACCAACCGCAGGCAACCAGAGCTCCAGGTTAATTGAATCCCATTTGCTTTATCAGCCTGGTCTGGCCAGCAATGAGCAGAGCATACATATAAGAACCAAAAGGAGAAGTGGAAAACCTTCTGTACAAACAGGTGACTTGGGGCCAGTTCTGTGGCTGAAGACACACTTGCTGGGAGGCTGGGTCCTTTGCTCTGCCATCTTATCTACCTACCTGAGACCCTGGATCTCTTGGCATGCCACAGAGCCCGAAAAACCCACGAAAAACTATGGATGTCAGCTATGAAAACCTCCGACTTCATACAGGGGGGAGAGTTCCCAGTCCAACTGACTCAACCTTTAGAAGATTTTGATTTTGTAAAAAAAATCCCACATTATTTGCACAATGATGTTTTATTAACGCACACAATTACAGGGCATGGAGACACACGCCAGCAACCGAAAGCACAATATCACCCACCCTTGGTGCCGCATGCATTTGTCAAGAGTTCCAGGGGGGTTGCAATTTGTGGGTCGGTCCTGAGGAACCATTCAAGGACCATTGGAAGTGGACCATATCTCTCCATGAGAGAAAAGGAGACATGCGCTCCTTCCTTCTTTGCCGGAGAGTTGTAGATCTATGGTGGCCAAGGGCCATTTCCTCCAGGTGAGGACAGAAGTGGGGTTTGGGGGTTTTGCAATTGTGAAGACATGGGAAAACTTGTTTCTCCTATCAAAGGTTGCAATCCTTCAAGGATAATCCATCTGGATGCTATATGGCAACAAGGAATGGTGCTGATCCTTTTCTTTCTCTGCCACTCCTTGTTCCCTCTTCTCTTCTCTTTGCCATCCCTTTCTTTATCTCTGTCATCCCTTGTCTCCCTCTGTTCTGTCCCCTTCCCAACACCCCTCCTTCTCTATCTTTCTTTCTGACCCTTTTACCATCCGTCTCTCCTTCCTTTCCTCCCTCTTTCGCTCTTCCACCCAAACCTTCTCTATCACTCCTTTGCCATCTCCCTTTCTCTCCTTCTTTCCAGCACCCCATCTTTCTTTGCCCTAAAGACAGATGGCATTTTGGAGCTCTTTGGACAATGAAACCAGCCGCAAAGTCAGGGGGAGGGAAACCGAACCATCTTCAGATGCCAGTGATGGGCAAAACGTTTCTTCAGGATCTTTTGGAAGAGATTCCCTTTGGACTTCTGTGGGGGGAATTCAGTTGCCAAAGTGCCCAATGATTTCAGAGAAGCATCTTTAGTTTCTGTGTCCAAGTTGGGTTCATGTTGGCTCCTTGTCTCACAAAAACTGCTGTGAGATAAGCAAGATCTGTGTGCCAGGCCCTTCAAGTTGGCATCTGGGTGGGTTGCCAAATCCAGCTCCTTGTGGTCATGGCACTGGTGGCCTCCTTGCGGCTCCAAATGTCCTTTGGGGCTTAGATCCCCCAGAGATGCTGAACCCAGCTGGAAAAACAAGGCCTCCTCCTTGGTGATGTGAGGACTTTCTCCAAGGGCCACAAAACCATACGGCGTAATGATCTTGGGCAAATGGGGCAGAGAGAGGGCGGCCCGGACCACTGGGTCAGGAATGTCACACACCTCGGCCTCCATTTTGAGAGGGACTGGGCAAAAAGAACAGCACTTGTCCTTCGGAGAGCAATTTGTTCTGCCCTTTGGAGAGCTCCATGCCAGGCTGGATTCCTTCCCCAAAACCCGGTGCTCTTCTAGGACATCCAAGGAGGGAATGATGAATTCGGGGATGCTGTTTGGAGTTACCAAGTACTGGAAGATCTCCCTGGAGGCTCTTTTGGGGCAGGAGCGGCTGCAAAGGGGTTGCCGGTGGTCTTCCTGGCAGGTCATTTTGGTGAGCAACAAGCTGGAAAGCGTCTCTGTCATGCCCAAAATCTACCAAGCAAGCTCCTTTGGATGGGTTTGCAATGTGCGCACCAGCTTTTTATGCACTCCGCTCGGCTTCG
Organism: Sceloporus undulatus; assembly: GCF_019175285.1. Lineage (NCBI taxonomy): Eukaryota > Metazoa > Chordata > Lepidosauria > Squamata > Phrynosomatidae > Sceloporus > Sceloporus undulatus. Next base: position 25,246,524 of record NC_056528.1, read on the forward strand.
ATCGCTCCAGGCTCTGCAACGTCACCATATGACAATGAGCATTTCCAGATGCAGAAAGCGTACCACCTGCCGCCTTGGATGGAGAGCGATGAGGCCACGTTGCACGTTGCAGTGACCCACACATCTCCTCCCTGCTTTCTTCCGCTCACAGACTGTGACATAGAGGTGCCTTCAGCCACAGAAGTGGGCAGAGGCAATGGCATGGAACTTGGCTGGGCACTGCGCATGGAGCCATAGGTAATGAGAAAGACATCATGCTCATCTCGGGGGGAGGGGAAGATGACTCAACTCAGAAAGGAGTCATTTGAAAGATGAGTCAGTGACAAGTCGGAGTTGAAGGTAGGGATTCCAGTTTTGGACCCACACACTGGAAATGCTGCTTTCAGGTAGGTGTACAATGTCTCTATTTCGGCATATGGGCCCTTCACATTTCAAAATGCCAAAGTAGTTTTTGGAATCGCAGAAAGAGAAGATGAAATCTTGCCCTTCCCAGTTGGTTTGGGCAAAAGCAAACAGCTGCAGCCTTTCCTAACAGATCTGTTCTTCTACATTGATAACTTTTGTCGTCTTGATCTCACTCTGATGTTGCAGAGCAACACCTCCTGGCTTTTGTCTGTGCAATGTTGGATACACACCCTGGAAGCAGCCAGTGTGGCATAGGGAATCTGGAGGCCAGGCTTCAAAAATCCCAGCTCAGCCATGAAACCCACTGTGGGACCTTGGGCATGTCCTACATTCTCAGCCTCAGAGGAAGACAATGGCAAACCTCCTCTGAACAATATCTTGCCAAGAAATGCCCACGATAGGTTGGCCATAGGGTTGCCATGAGTCGGACACAACTTGAAGCCACACAACAACAAACACCCCCTGGCTCCATGTTTTGAAGCAGCCCACAGGTAAGTGTCTTGGGGATCAGGGCTGCAAATCCCAGCCTCTCCAAAAAGTTGAGAAATTGCCTGGGGAGGCGCCCTATTTAAAGCTAAGCTGCTAGCCCACTTGAAGGACCATCTTGGCTCAGCTGCAATGGTGTTGGAGAAAGACAAGCCAGCTCTTGGCCAGGTAGGACAATGGCAGAAGAGGGATTTTGCCATGCAGGGTTGGAGCAAACAGGCCCTTGGGATTTGTAGTTTTCAGACTTAAAGGCCTCTGGAAGAAAATACTTCTCTGAAATGCTTGGAGCCAGAAATGGTTTGGATTTCTGAAGTGTATCTTGGAGTTGGGACCCAACTCTAAACACAAAATCCATCTATTTCATAGATACCTTTTAGACCAATGGTTATTTTATACACAATATGTGAAAATAACTTGGTGCATGAAGCAAAGTTTGTCTACCCTGAACCAAACAGAAAGCAAACCCATGGAAAAAGCTGGGGTTTTCTTGAGCTGGGAGTGCAGCTGAAGCCAGTGCAGAGTTCCCAGTTGTCAGAAAATGACATTGGTGTGCCACTAGGGGGAGCTGTTGTGCAAGTAATTTACAGCTCCAGTGGCAGTTAATGTGTCAGCATCCAAACAGCGCATCCTGGGAATGTTGATGCAACTGTCAACTGTCAGTTCTCAACTGTCACTGAGGGAGAGTGAGACAGTTGTTGTGTGAGAGCAACTGCCTCTGTGTGGTTGGTCATTCTGAGAGACAGAGAGATGGTTGATGTAAATAGTGTGTACAGTTGGCCCTTTCCTTATGCGGGGGATCCGTTCTGGATCCCTCCGCGTAAGGCGAATTCCGCCTATGCTCAAGCCCCATTGGAAACAATGGGGCTAGTGCATGGTGGCGCAGTGGCGCGTGGGCGCCACAGGCACGCGCGGCCATTCAATTGAATGGGACTCGCCACCCCTTCTGCCCCACGCGCTCCCCGCGGCTTGAGCGCGTAAGCTCAAGTCCACATAAAGCGCACCCGTGTATGATGCAGGAGCGCTGTATTAGAGACGGTTGCCCAATACACTGTGTATATATGTTTTGTAAATACTGCAAACGAAGATTAAAGCCCTTGTGAAGAGTGAAGGCTTGTTAGTGTCGTTATTTCTCAAGCCTGGAGCTCAATGCCATTTGCAGTCACATCACAGATTCCTTCTCCCTGGTGTCCTGTCGATGTGGTTCAACTCTGCAGGAGGTTGTGGTGGACACAGCGTGTCTTTCCACACGCCCCAACACCAGTATCCTTTCAAACTGGGATGACCACTGGTTTTGTGGACTCTGGGATGGGTTGCAGACCCACAAGGAGAACCAGTGTTTGAGGGTTAGACTAGGACTCTGGGGGACGTGGGTTTGAATCCCTGCTTAGCCGTGGAGACCCACCTTGGGCAAGTCACACTCTCTCAGCCTCAGAGTAAGGCAAAGGCAAACCACTCCTGGAGAAATCTTGCCCAGAAAACTGTAGGAAGGGGTCACCATAAACCCAGGGGACTCAAAGGCACAAAACTACAGCAACTACCCTCCGAAAACACACACACACACACACAATAATGAAAAACCTTTTAAAAGCCATATTTTTAATATCACCCATATAAAACAGTTTCAAATGCCATAAAAGAAAGTAAAACTCCAGCAACTTACCCATCCATTCAGTTCTTATCTTGGCTCTGCAGCTGAGCAGCCTCCCTGAGTGGTTTATATTACCTTTTTTAAAGGTACACCTTTGCCCTTGGGCTTATATTATTATTATTATTATTATTATTATTATTATTATTATTATTAAAAGCCCATAGCACAAAATTAATAGAGAAGAGGAAAACACAAAAAGGTTTAAACTGGCTAGAAATGCCTTAGAACAAAAGGAAGAATACACAGAAAGCTTTGAGCTGGATAGAAAAGAAGGGCATTAATATTATCATTGGCAGCAGCTCAACACTTTCCAACAATCTCAATGGGGCAAGAATGTTCCCGGTTAATCCTCTGCCATCCCACTTTTTCCAGCTGCGTTTAAAAGGCCCCGGTTTCTGTCTCTCCCTCCCACTTTCCTCCTTCGGGCTTCAATTTCCTTCAACTGCTGTCTGTTGGGCGTGCTTTGCATGGGCAGAATAGTGTTGGAAAGGATGGTTTTCCATCTCTCTGATTGTATAATTGCTGAGTTTTGCCTTTCTGTTTTATCCTTAGGATGAACTTGCCCTCCAGAGGACTCTGGGGAGGTATGTGAGGATGTGGCTAGAAAGAATTGTTCGCCTCTGCCCACTGAGGTATCTGGTAAGTTGTCTTTGGAAACCCTTGCCAACGTGGGCACCTTCCCCTAGAACAGTGGTGGAGAACCTTTTAGCGACCGAGTGCCCAAACTGCAACCCAAACGCCACTTATTTATTGCAAAGTGCCACATCCCTCTGGATTTCTAATGACAAACTCTAGTGAAGTCTATATTGGGATGATGGTGTGTGTGCCCAAAGAGAGGGCTCTGAGTGCCCCCTCTGGCACGCGTGCCATAGGTTCGCCATCACTGCCCTAGAAATTCCAGCTTAGATCTCATTCTATAGGGTTGCCAAAACCAGCCCTGGTGAGTCATGGTTTGAGTGCTGAGCTGTGACTCCGGAGACCTGGATTCGAATCTCCGCCTAGTCATGGAAACTCCAGTAATTCCCAAACGTTGGTTCTCCAGATGTTTTGGACTTCAGTTCCTTGAATTTCCTGAGTGTTAGCCAAACTGGCTGGGGCTTCTGGGAGCTGAAGTCCAAAACACCCGGAGGACCAAAGTTTGGGAATTTCTGCATCTATCTGCCGTCCCACTTTCTCGCTTCTTTGAAAATGTCCCAGTTTCTTCCTTTCCCCCTTTGGTCCTCAGTTTATGCCAATTGCTGCAAACTGTAAATAGTTTGCATTCCATGAAATCCAATCCACACTGCAGAAATAATCCAGTTTGACACGGCTTTAACTGCCTTGGCTCAGTGCTCAGGAATCTTGGGAATCGTAGTTTGTTGTGGCACCACCAGAGATTTTGGACAGAGAAGGCTAAATGTCTCACAAAGCTACAGTTCCCAGAATTGTCTAGCATTGAGCCAGGGAAGTTAAAGTGGTGTCAAAGTGGGTTATTTCTGCAGTGTGGACTGGAGCTTTGCAAGAGGGAGAAAAGGGCAAAGTCTTGCCCTTCCCAGTCGGTTCTGGCAAAAGCAAACTGCTGCAGCACCTCCAAACTTCTGTCTTCCTCTTCATCCATAACTTGCATAGGTTGTTCTGCATTTATAACTTTTTCCATCTTGACGTTACTTGGCTGCTTTGGTCCCAGTTTCCATCTTGTAAACGTTGGAGCGGATGGGACAGATGTGTCCAATATGATTAAGTTGGGAGTCCAGTGTTCAAGTCCTGTGTGTTTCAGTTGGAGTTTTTCTATCCTTCTCATGCTGTTCAGATCCCGATTCTTCAGAAATTCATCTCCATTTGCTCAGCCCTCCGTAGGAGAAGAGATGCCCTGGCGGGCTTGAAACGCCCAGTCTGCTCACCAGCAAGACCAGTACAGCATGCCAAAAAGCGACTGGGAATCATAGCCCGGCTTATTCTAGCCTTGCTTCCCAGGCGGCTTGAACGGGAGCTGAGTTATTCAGACACCAATGGGGGATCTTGCATCCCCAAAGGTAAGAAATAGTGGAGAAAGACTCCCAAAACCTTTCTGCTTACTAAATCCCAGCTCACTACACTTTCTACCCTATATAATCGTCCTTATATATTAATCTGCTTCCTACCCTAGATAATAATTCATTAGTCCTGTGTATGTACCCTCAGGTTGCCCTTATGGCAACCCCATAAATTTCAGAGGGTTTTCTTAGGCCAGGAAGACTCAGGGTTGGTTTGGCCAGTTCCTTCCTTTGCAATAAAGCCTTGGTATTCATTGGTGGTCTCCCATCCAAGCACCAACCAGGGTGGGCCCTGCTTAGCTTCCAAAATCAGATGGGATCTGGTGCTTTTATATATAGACCTAAAAGGGGTTTTCTTTGGTAAGGAATACTCAAAGGTGATTTTGCCAGTTCTTTCGTTTGAAAAAGAGCCTCCAGCGCCTGATATTTGTTGGTTGCCTCCCATCAAAGGACTAACCAGGGCTGACCCTGCTTAGCTTGCAAAATCAAACATGATCTGGTGCCTTTTGGGGTATCTAGGCCTGTTCTAAATACAGTTTTCTTAGGCCAGGAATCCTCAGAGGTTGTTTGGCCAGTTTCTTCCTCTGGAAAAGAGCCTCCAGCACCTGGGCTTTGTTGGCGGTCTCCCATTCAAGGACTATCCAGAGCTGACCCGGCTTAGATTGCAAAATCAGACAGGATCCGGTGCCTTCAGAGTAATCAGGCCCTTGCCTCTCTTTCCTGCAGAGACTCTGAACATGTCGGTGAACCCGTCGGGGAAAGGGAGTAAGAGGAAGCAGGACGACGTCTTGCTGGAAGAGCACCAGTGTTGGGTGGAAACGCTCCTCCAGGAATTGCCGGAGGAAGATGACCCTGAGGACTCAACCTACGAGGTATTGGGGTGCTGGGGGGCATCTCTTTGGCAATCCAGCTTGCCCCATGGCAAATTGGATGCCTACTAGAAGCAGGGAAGAGGGTCCCCAGCTTCTCCTGTTGTGAAATGCCAGCGATGGGCATTGAAAGGTAGACTGTTCTAGGCTATGGCAGCTCTACACACATCCTTGCCCGCTTCTTCCAGTTAATGCTTTTCCTGTGCCTCCTAAGCTTGGTGTGCAATGTAGCAACCGAATCACGACTCTGCTCAATTCCCTTACCATCCAAATCTATCTATCTATCTATCTATAAAATAGATCTCCATCCATCCCACTCCCTCCTTCAAGCTTCTTAAGGCAATGTGGAATAATGCTTATACATTATGGGACTTATGGGCCACATTCCCACTTGTGATCCAAATCGATGGATCAGTTTGGCAGTGGAGCGTGGTTCACACTACATTTGCCGTGATCGCATTTTCTTGCAGCAAAATAAAATAACCCACTTGTGGTTCACATTGACGAATGAATGCATTCAAAAACCCCGCTCCAGATGGTCAAAGGGCAAATTTAAACAAATTCTGATCTGCATCTGGTTCACACTTGCATGGAATCGATTTAACTAAATAGTTTTCAGATGGCGATAGACTGTGCATAAGTGAAACCATGGAAAGCAAACAGCTGGTTAAAGGGGGTCTATGTAATATTTTTGGAACATCAAGCCCAACTTTGCAAGATCCGTGCAAAGTGTGGCCCAAGTCTTTATGCAACAGAGTGCCTTCTCATTGCCTTCTTCTCTCTCTTTCCAGCCCACAAAGTCAGAGACAGACAGTGAGGAGTATAAATCCCACAACAGCACAGAGACCGACCTGGAGTTCGAGGAGAAGAACGGGATGCTGATGCTGAAGGAACGTCCCACTCTGCAGGTACAAAAGGAGCACCGTACTCTTCCTTTCTTGGGTTTGCATCCAGGCTTTTCCTCACCAAATGTCCAGTTTACAAGTTAAGAAAAAGTAGCTGAAACTATATGTGACGCAAAAGGTTTAAAACATGGCAATCAGTCCCATAAAAACATGACTTATTCGTTTTAAAAACAATTAAAAAGCATAAAGCACATAGTATGTATTAAGAACATTGCATGTTCCTTTACCCCAAGCAGTTGCAACGATTCACAAACTCTGGTCCAGCTTTGGACTTTAGCTCCCAGAAGTCTCAGCCGTCTTGGCAAATGGTTTGAGATTCTGGGAGCTGAAGTCCTAAACACCTGGAAGGCCAGAATTTGAGAATCACAAGAGTTAAAGGTTTGCATAAAAAGCATACCTTCTAACCGTCCCAGTTTGGCAAAGACAATCCCGATGCATCCTGATCTTGCAAATTTGTGTTTGAACTACAAGCTCCTGAATCCCCTTGAAGTCTTAGATCTGTCCTGCATTTCCATTGCCTCCAACTGTTCCAACTTGGCAGGGACAGTTTTGGTTAATCCTCTGCCATCCCACTTTCCCAGCTGCTTTTAAAATGCCCCGCTTCTCTCTCTTTGTCACCCTTTGCCCTCAGTTTATTCCAATTGCTGCAAAAGGGACTTCAAGATGCAAAAGTTGCTTGTTAACTCAGTGGAGGGAGAAGTAGGGCGCCCTCTTGCCCTTTGCTTCAGGCAGCAAAATAAGAAAGGTGGCCAGGAACAAGCAGAGGGGTTGTTTTTTGGAAGGGAGCAACTCAATTTGAGATTGGCAGGGAATGGAGTGGTTGGATCTCTTGGATACAGGAGGGAACTCTAGTCTTGTGAGACACAACCTCTAGTGTGTGCGATCCTTTTCTGAACCATCTTAGGAGGCTCCGAACAATGAAGATGAGTTGGCCATCGCCACGGTTCCCGAACCCAGAGCCGAGAGCGAAAGGGCCCCGGATTGCCAGACTTTGGAGGACAGAAGCGAGGACCATGCATCCCACAAGTGCCAAGTATGTTAAGTGGAGGGAGGTTTTATGGTCTTTTCATAGTGATTTCCAAAGAGAAAGGTCAAGATCGGGAGCTGTGCTAGACCTGCTCTGTGTCCAGAATCCAGTTTCTAATAATAGCCAGTATCTTTTTTGAGTGACTCCACATTTATATATCTTCCTTATTTTCCTCTTATTTCAAATGATTTGATATTCTTAACACATCACTTAATCTTTGTATCGATTGCTTTCTCTCATTCCAAACCAATAACCAAACTTGTATCTCGTAATTAATCAATGGTCCCCAATCTGTCTTAAAACTAATGAGTTCTTTTTTTTTTTAATCAAATGAGTCAATTTATCAATCTCCATGTAATCGTATAACTTCAGGATCCATTCCTTTCCAAGCGGACATGCTTTCTTTTCCCTGTTAGATGCATGCAATATTCTTGCAGCTGTCATCATATAACAATTTCCCAACATGTTTGGATATCCCAAAATCCATGGATGCTCAGTCCCATTAAATACAATGGCAGTGTAAAATATTGGGCTCCCTTATCTACAATGGCCAAATCTGGGTTTGCTCTTTGGGATATATATATATATATATATATATATGGAATATTTTGTGTTGGTATCCTAAAATCCATTGATGTGCAAGTCCCATTAAATGCAATGGCATTGCAAAATATTGGGGTCCCTTATCTCAAATGGCTAAATCCAGGTTTGCTCTTTGGAAAATATATATATATATCTGTGTGTGTGTGTGTGTGTGTAGGAATATTTTCAAGGCATTGGTGGTTGAATCTGTAGATACAGAGAGCTGCCTGTGGCTACTTCTGAGCTCTGGGCAAGACAAGGACTTGGCCGCCGTTCTTCCCAAAACCTTGTGATAACTTATTGCAAGTCAAACTATTTTTGTTCCCCTTCCAGAATGACGCAGAGCCTTGATGTGAGTGATTTCTTTCCTGGCTGAGAAGTTATAAAATATGGACACCTTCCTTTGGAGTCTTCCTCTCCTTTCCCTTCTGCCTATCGGTCCAGTGTTTGCATCTCTCTTACGGATTCCGGTGGTTCAGCCGGTTGATGATTGTAATAATTGTATTTTCTCTTAATTGTTGTGGAAATTTGCAATAAAGTCTTGTTTTTTCACTTTGGTACTCAGCCGCTTCCCATGGTTGTCTTTTCTTTTTCCGGTCAGATTTTATAGATGCAGAAAAACTGGTTCGGCCCGTCTCCACATGTCCTGGTTTTCATCTATGAAATCCCATCCTCTTTGCCTTTTGAGTTAATGGAGTGCAAACTCCTTTGGCACTTTACAACACACATTACACTATCAAACCAGTATCATCACATTTAAAACCTATATATATATATAATCCATCTTCTTATATATTCTTTCAAGCTTGACTTCCAGTGCTAACATTTCTTGGTTTTTAAAACTTTTCTTAAAACATCTACTCCATCTAATCCTAACTTATATAATAGGATCATCGTTAATTGCAAACTCTATACCGTTATATATGTGAACCATTTTACCCCACATGTTACTTACCCCTTTTCCTAGATTTTAACAAATCTTCCTAAGTTATATATATATTTTACAAGGCACAACAATTTGCAAACTCCTTTTGGGCTTTGAACTTCATTTGCAGCAACAGAAATAAACTGAGAACAGAAGCAGAGGAGGAAAGAGAAACCGGGACATTTTAAAAGGAATTGGGGAGGCAAAGGATTAATTAGGGTTTTCCCTGCAAAGTCGGGACTATTGTAGCCCAACCAACCTGGAGGTATTACGCACCAAAATAGGGCAGTCTATATTTTTAGCCTGTCCAGTTCCTTGCTATTTCTTTTGGCTTTGCTTCCGTATGAGCTGGAAGGAATAGTTTTGACAGCTGTCACTGAAATGCCTGGCAAGCTTTTATTTTTATTGAGAGTGTGGGTGCGATTGGAGTGACTCATGGTCCTCTGTGTCAACATCCTATTTCGAGACCCATCGGATGCTCGGCGTAACTCACCCTGCATCCAATGTGCTTATAAATAACGCCGTAATGCAACAATTTCCCCGGCATGTGGGTCTGTAATTGACCTCATCTTTGCTGTGATTTGCAAAGTTAAACTTATGTACCACTTCTTCCCCCAATGTTTTTAATGTACAATAGAGGTGCCAGGGATATACAGCAGTCCCTCCATATTCATCAGGGTGAAGGACCCCCCCCCCATGAATGTGGCAAAACCACAAATAAAAGTACACTATTCTTTTTACCTCTCTAGTAATGTGTTTTTACGTTGCATGCCAGGTCCTCTAGTGCAAATCTATGCTCAACATCTGCCAGAGGTTGATCCTGTAATCATGCTGGAGGACCTACAACTGCCTAGAGAAGTGTTTTCTCTAAGGTCTCCAGCACAACTCTATGGTCAGCTTCTGGCAGAGTTGCGCTGGAGGACCTAGAGATTCCTAGAGAGGACATATTAATCTAAACTGCAAATAATCAAATCCACAAAGAACCAGAACAAAAGTCAAAGCTGCAAATGTGGAGGGCTGACTGTAGTGACTGTTGGATTTGGTGGGACATTACCTCCGAGTCCACAGGCAATGGGAACTTTCTGGTCTAACCAAAACAGGATAGGGTTGTAGTACGACTTTCTTCAATAACCAGAATGGTGTAGTGGTTTGAGTGTTGGACAATAACTCAGGAGACCGAGGTTCGAATCTCCGCTCAGTCATGGAAACCCATTGGGTGACTTTGGCCAAGTTGCATACTCTCTACCTGAAAAAACCCAGTGACAAGTTCGCCTCAGGGTTGCCATGAATTGGGAATATCTTGAAGGTGCACAACAACTATGACTTTTCCCAACTGGGGAGTTATACTCCTATTCATACAGCTTGGAATTGCATTAGTCTTTTTCACTGCCGCATCACACTGTTGGCTCATGTTCAGCTTGCATTCTACTTTTGTTTGTTTTGTTGTGTGCCTTCAAATTGCTTCCGACTAAGGAGAATCCATGACTTGAGGGCACACAAAAACAAGACTTTAACAGCTTTAACACAAAGAATTAACAGTTTAAATCAAAAAAGGGAGCCAGCATGGTGTAGTGGTTTGAGCGTTGGGAGTATGACTCTGGAGACAAGGGTTTGAATCCCATCTCAGCCATGTAAGCCCCACAGCAAGTCACACTCTCTCAGCCTCAGAGGATGGCAATGGCAAAACCCCTCTGAAGAAACTTGCCAAGAAAACCTCATGACAGGGTTGCCATAAGTCTGAAGCAACTTGAAGACAAACAACACACTCAACAATTCAAATAAGTAAAGTAAAACTTTGGGCTACATCCATTAGGCACCTGTTGACGATGTCGTCATTGTAGTTGTTTTAAATCTCCCATCTAAATGTCCCTCACCGGAATGTTTTTACGTCTCCATCCGTCGAGTGACACAGCGTGGATGTTCATGGCCAGCTGTGCCATCTTTGGCTCAGATAACCTCAGTTCCTATTTCTGGATGCGGGTGAAAGTCTATCCTATTTATAAAGTGCCCGCAGGAGCGGAGATTGGAAGTTGCTGGATTGTTGGCTCACGGTTCCGCTTTGGGCAACTGAGTAAACAGAAGGTGACGAATCCAAGGCATCCCTTCGTCAAGGCACAAATATTCCATCCAGGCGCGGAGCTGGATAAAAAGGCGAGCGGCTTTGAGAGCGGCACAACAACACAGTCGGTCGCAAAAGAGGACCACCGCAAAGCCTTCCCAAGAAAGATGCTGTGCCGTCTCCATCTCGCTGCACCTCGGAGTCCTCTCCGGAGCCGGATTTTGTGGCCAAGAGCTGGCTCGCTCTTTAACGAAGTGGAACGAGAGATGGATGCCTTGTGGGACTTTCTGACAAGTAACTGGAGGCCTACCACCGCCAGCAGCAGCACAATAACCACCACGTTCAGAAGCAACACAGGCTGTGGTTCAGATACAGCGGCGAACCCCGTCGGTGCCATGTTCGCAGTGACCCAAGACATGGCCGGGTTTGACCCTCAAGAGCTGGTGGTGAAGTTGATCGGAGAGAAGGTGGTGTTGACGGGGAAGAAAGCCACACAGACGCCCGACGGACCCTTCCGCTATGAGATTTTCCGGAGGGAATGGGACGTCCCGGAGACCATCGACCGAGAGCGCCTGAGCTGCTCCATCTCCAGCGACGGAGAGCTGCGCATCGAAGCCCCGTCGGCCGACCCCGCCATGCGGACGGTGCCCATCACGGTCAACCGGGAAGAAAACAGCGCTCCGGCAGAAGCCGAGTCTGAAACCACAGACAACAGCCGGGCCCAAGGTTAAGAGAGACTGGATTCGGAGAGACTATTTGAAATTCCAAAAAAGTTATATTGATCAATGTCTTTTGTGAATAAATATTTCAAATACAGATCTGGTGTGGACAGTCGATTTGCAGATATCCTATAGGTAAATGAGCATGCCAAGGTAGTAGCTTTAGGGTCTTCGGGTGGCTGGTTTTGGGTCTCTTTGGAAGAAGGAGAGCCTTGAATCATAAAATGCATGTTAAAGAAATGGAGACTGAAAAAGTGGGTACCAGATATAACAAACCTGAAGGTGACTCTTGTATATTGATCCTACCATAGATTGGGATTTGCTGGGAGATAAATAGGGGGAAATATGATGTATCATCAAGGGCTTCTTTCTTCTTAAAATGAAAGTAAGTTGCACTGCTGCAGCCGGCTGTATGCTCAAATAGCTGAAAAGTATTCCTGTAAAATGGGTATATTAACCTATTACTCAAAACTCTGGTTCTGAACAGACAATTATATCAGACTTGGCTTATCTCACCTTTAGATTGTTTAAAAATCTCATGTCCTTTCCCTTCTGGATCTGAAGAAATGTGCAAACATATTGTTATTTTCCTAAACCAAAAGCGAACCAAAGTAAAAAACGCTCCCCTTCGATAGTCCCACTGAGTTCAGTTGCAACTCAAAGTCAGTCCTAATTACTTGTGAGTTGCTTCGCTGTTTTCAGATCTGTTTCAATGCCTGGCCAAATCTGGATCCGGTCCTTTCCCCTTCAAAGATGCTGCTTTGATTCTCCAAGGATCTTAATATTCACACACACACACACACACGTATATCTACACAAACACGTCTATATACGCATACATACACAAATACATATATATCTATATACACAAATACATATCTATACATACACACACATCTATATAGATGCATACATCTATATGTATACACACACATACATATATATCTACGCATGCATACACAAATACACACAATTTATATCTATATATACACATACATATCTACACACACACACATACGTATCTATATACACACATAATATCTGTATACACACACACACGTCTATATACACACACACACACACATGTATATTATATGTGTGTCTCTAGATATATATGTGGCCATGATCCAATATTGCTTGGCCAAATCTGTGCAACGTTGGGAGCCTAAGCACTTTCCATCCTTGGAAAAGTGGTGGTGTGTTAAGTCCTATGCTTGCTTTGAAGAACTGGAACTTATTTTCAACAGATGAACTTTCCTTGTTTCCTTCTCCCTCCTTTTGCATTTTGGAATCAGGCCCAGAGGAATGATGCAATAAGGTGTAAGAGATGCTGGTACTTTTGACCAACTTGGCTTTTTCCCCCTGAAGGAGTTTCCTATGTCAAAACTTGCAAGTGTGAACCAGAGCTTGGAAAAGTAACTTTGTTGGAGTTCGGATCCCAGAATCCCCAGTCATCTATCAGGCATGCTGCCCTGGGAAAATCTTTATGGGTGCTATAGTCATTCGCCCAAAATAATCATTTCCCAAGAAAAAAATCAGGAAATTAGGAAGTACCATTAACTTCTATTATTGTTGTCGTGTGCCTTGAAGTCGTTTCCGACTTGTGGCGACCTGAAGACGAACTGATTTTGGGGTTTCCTTGGCAAGTTTCTTCGGAGGGGGTTTGCCATTGCCATCCTCCTGAGGCTGAGAGAGTGTGCCTTGCCCAGGGTTCATCCAACAGGTTTATATAGCTGAGCTGGGACTCAAACCCCAGTCTCAAGTCACAGTCCAAAACTCAACGTCACTATTTTACTATAATTTTTATTGTATGTAATTTTTTCTCTTTATTGTGAGAGCCTTTGTTTTTGGCAAGGCTGGTTCAGCTGCACCATTTGCACTTTTGCAACGTATGGGAAATCCAGCAATAGAAAATCGCTGTGGTGTCCCCCTTTCCTTGAAACCCTACGAGTATTTGTTTTGCTTAATGGTTAATCCAGCCCTGTATAAAACACCTAACAATGGGTTGCGAGAACAAGGAAAAAGACAACACAGGGTTGTTGTTGTTGCTTTTTTGGAGGCGGACAGGCCTTTTCCCCTTAAAATAATGACAACCAAAAGTTTGATCCGTGTCGGGAAGAAGAAGCAGGGAGCGAAAACTGGACAATGGGTCCCTGGAGTGGGACAAAAGAGGATTTATTTTTCGAGAAGCTGCCAGAAGAGCCGAAGAATGTAAAGCTCCTTTCTCTGTGTGAAGCCAGTCAGAAAGCTGAAGGCTTTGACATTGAGCGGTTTTGCTTTCCTCCTTTTGCCAGCTCTGGCTATCTCTGGAACGGCCGCCTTCCTTCCAGGCGCGTGTGGAAACCTCTTGCAAGCCGTTGCGTCAGCTCTTGAACTCGAGCCAAGGCCTTCCCCCTCGCACTGTTTACAAGGCCTGAGTCACGCTCACTGCTTTATAAAAGCACAGCTGCACCGTCTTCCCCAAACACACGTTTTTCGCACAGACGGAGAAGCAGATTTGTGCACGGGATTGCACCATACCGTCATGGCAAGCTCTTCCCGTTTCTGGCTCCGGATGATGCCACTACGCCATCGGTGGCCACTGGCCGGCATAGGCCCCATGTGGCTTGAGGAAGCGCAGCCAGCTTGCAGGGTCCTGTGGCCGGCTAGCCATAACTTCTTCGACCGTGTGGCCAGAGACATGGAGAAACAGATGCAAGAGATGGAGAAGATGAGCCGGGCTTTCTTTCAAGCTTCGCCGCTCTGGGCCTGGGAGCACGAAAGAGAGAAAGCAAGGAGCGAGGAAAATGGCATTGCTCAAGCCGAGGCGAACGGTCAAGGGGGTGACGAGAAGTACCGCTTCGCCGTGGACACGGCTGGCTTTTCGCCGGAGGAGATGACGGTCAAGTTGGATGGGAGAAAGCTGACGGTGACAGCCACCCGCCACCGGGAGAGCGAAAGTGAGGAGCGCGGCTACTGGCGGGAGGACCAAGAGTTGCGCCGGGAGACTCTCCTCCCGCCTGACGTCGACCTGCAAAGCGTCACATGCTCGCTGGCCTCGGACGGGAAACTCTGCGTGGAGGCACCACGGTTGGCTTCGACAGCAACCACGGAAAAGACTATCCCCATCGACGTCAAGCCGGCTGCCCAAGCGACTCCCAATGGTGGCGGAGAGAAAGAACTGGGAGAGAAGCCCAAGGACCCTTGAGGTCATGGATGCTGTTCCAGAACCTTCCGTGAGAATTTGGGTATATCTCTTGTGACTTAGCTGGCCTTTTCCTCCAGCCTTCCTGAGTTCCAGCCAAACTTTCATTTTTATTTGTTCCTTGTGTGCAATAAAACTATATATACATATATCCCATGTTTGGAGTTTTCTAAGTTGTCATTGTTGTTTTTGCAGTCTTGGACAGCAACTCCCATCATTCCTTGGCTGGGAATGGCAGTCCAATAACATTTAGAGGGGCTTGAGTTGACCGTCCTTCATTTCAAAGGAGGTACTGGGAAAACAGAGGCAGCAATGTGAGGATGTGTCATCTGTTTTATTTCAAACAAACAAAATTTGGATTGTGTATATATTTCAGAAAGTGGGTATATGCGCACTTACTGTGCGCCAGCTAAAATGGTTGCAAAAATTTGCTTTAATATATTGTTTTGGGGGTAAAAAGAGTGTAGTTCTTCCCTTTCTGATGTGCACTTAAACTTGGCATTTTGAAAAATTACAAATGCATTGTGTGGTGCTAGGCTTAGCATGAATTTGGGACAGGCGCTCCCTCCAATGGTGAGAAATGTCTCTTGGCCATAGCATGTGATTTCCCTCACCAGCGTATCCTGCATTTTGAGTGCTTTGTTTCGTGACTGGATACTCGAAGGAAAATACATGCTTTCTTAGCAAATTAGGACTGCATTACAGAGGAAACTGCTTTATGAGAGAGTAGTAGGTTGATATATACTCCCCTTAACACCTAGTTTGTCTGAAATAAAAGCAGCAGAGACCATTTTACAGCTTCTTATCTTGAGAAGGGCCACAGGAAAAGAGAGGTATTTGGGGCTTTGTGGGGGTCCCATGGAAAAACTGGCCCCTGGCACTCCCTAGTTGTCTACTTAGCACTTACCACATGAGTAGGGAACCTTTGCTTTTACAAAGATGTGCGACTTCAATTCCCAGCAGCCCCAACCAGCATGGTTAATACAAAGGGACTTCGACAACCATATGCCAAAACATGTAGGGGCAAAGGTTCCCCTCTTTGGGCTCAGGACGCCTCAACTTTGCCTTGTAATTATTCTGCCTTCCATAGCTTGCTGCCCCCAGATGTTCTGGACTACAATGCCCAGCATTCCCTAGATAACAGCTAGGAAGAGAAGGGCTAGGAAGCGATCCCTTGTCCTCTTTTTTCACCTAATCTCCTTAAACCCATCATTTAAAAAAAAAAAAACCACACCTATCTTCAAGTTTACTTACTGATTAATAATAATAATAATAATAATAGTAATAATAAATATTATTATATAATGGCATCCAAACCCAAGACAGACCCAGCACAAACAAGGCCATGCTGTTGAGAGGATTTCACTTTATTCCAAGACTTTTGTCGGGGAGGAAGAGAGGTGTTGTCGCTCTTTCTTCACAGTTTTAAAAATCGGTGGAAACCAAAAAGAACGAAGCATCTTTGAGGGGGGGAAATCTGCACTTCGGCAAAGCTCGGCCGGCTGGGGTTGGCACGGGGTGCTGCCAGTGTATAAGACTAAGGGGCATGAGGAGGGAGGAGGAAAATGTAGAAGAATTTGGGGTGGTGTGTGTTGACCCCTTATTTTAGGGAGGAGAGGGGGCACATCCACACACTCGCATTTGCTCCCCCCCACCTGAGATGCTTCATCTACCTGGGAATAAAAGAAGAGGACAAGAAACCAACAAGCCGGGAGTTGGCAAGCCAGATCGGGTCTGTAGCCCCTTTACAACAGTGTTACACAAAGGAAAGACTGGAGAGGGTGTTAAGCTCTAGTACAGACAACAACAACACCACCTCGCAAGTCAGTGTGTGATCGGGGCTCTGCCACACTAGACAAGCACAGCACCTATGATTCCAGTTTCACTGCCTGTAAAATCCTGGGATTTGTAGTCTGGGGAGGCAGTAGAGCTCTCTGGCTTGGAATGCTAAGTACCTGCTGCCTAAAAATCCAAACCCCAGGATTGCATATGGGGCTGCCGTGGCAGTTAAAAGTGGGATTGTTGTGCAATAAATGGGCAGTGTGAACGTGGCCAAGGTTGGTCTTACAGCTATATACATCCTTCTCCCCAGCCTGGCTGTTAACAGGATCCCCTCATTCTTTCTTTCCAGCACAGTACCAAACCTTTGGAGGACCACCACCCCCAAACAAAATGCACACCTCAGGTACCCCACAAAAGAGAAACAGGAAGCAAAGAGGAGAGGGGCTGAGAAATCCCCCATGCAACTAAAAAAAAAGAGACAGAAAATTGTGCAGAACATCCCCAAAAAATCCAGGTTTCTTGCCCCCAATCCCCCCCCCCAAAATACACCCACATTTCTGGGTCCTTTTTTCCTCCTCGCACACAGTAGTCCATCCCTGTGGCCACGGACAGCACAAAGTTCTCCTTTCCTGCCAAGAGGCGTCTCCCGCACATCAGTCCCACTGGTGACCCACATCGACTCTGGGTAGGTGAACGTCTAGGAGGAGCAAAGCCCCGCCCCGCCATGTTCCCCCCGATCTGCAGTCCGAAGTTGCGTACCGGTCATGGAGAGCGGAGCGGAGGGGGAGCAATGTGGGGCATCGGGTGGGGAGGAAGAGGAAGGAAGGCTGGTCTGGTTCCTCAAACAGTAGCAAGTGGGTCGACACTAGTTCCTGGCTGCGATGACGACGGATAAGGCCACTCCTCCTAGGGCCACAGCGGTGGCCCCAAAAAGCCACTTCCATGGAATAGACTGGAACAAAGATTTTTAAAAAGAAATCATGAATGTCCAAACACAGGCAAAGTACCATATATGCTCAACTATAAGTCAGCCCCATGTATAAGCCGAGGGCAGGTTTTGAGACCAAAATTATGGATCTTGATATCATCCTTCGATAAGTCGGGGGTAAAACTTAGGGGCATGAAATGTAGGATGTAAAGGATGAAGGAAAGGAAAACAATGCCAAAGAACTTACAAAATTCCACCAGGTATAACTGTTTGTACTCATACTAAAGGCTGGTGGATGAGAGAGTAGAAGGAAGTCAGTGCTTCCAGGGCAAAATGGTATACACACACACACACGATAAGTACTTATATTGACCCATAGATAAGTTGACTCACGTTTTTTGGGGTCAATTTTCAAACCTAAATTTCTAGACTTATACATGAGTACAACTACTGAGTATATACAGTAGTTGCAGCTGGACATCCTGAACCCTGGTATTAACCATCTTGCGTTGCCATTTTAAATAGCCATGTTGTGTTCCATCCAATTTACACTCCAACATTATTTACAAAATCCTTGATTTATTGGTGATTTATTTATGACCCCCGCCTTTCCTCTGATGAGCTCAAAGTTAGTGATCAAGTTCCTCCTCCTATTTATCCTCACTGCAACCTTGTGAGGTGAGCCATAAAACGGAAGAACTGGAACAGGAAAGGCCACGAGGAACACTGGTACGTCAAAGCACTAGATCCTAAGAGAGGAATAAAACCAATTCCCACCCGCCTTATCCGTTCGGTCCTAAAACCACCAGACACATTCCTCTTTGCCACCTACCCACGATGACTTGTCTTTGCACTTGGCGGGGAGGCTGCTGGTCCCAGTGTTGCCCAGCATCTTCCGGTACATCTCTGTCTCCACGCTCTTTTGGTCGGCGTGCTTTCTAGCCAGTTTCGAGAGTTCTGTGTGAATGGTCTGGAGACCAGCGAGAAAAACAGAGGGAGAGAGAGAGAAATGTTCAAGACAATTTGACAGTTTTTTCCAGGGAACCGACACGAAAGTCCCTTTTCTAAACTAGAATGGGGCTGTGCAGACTGACAGTTTTGGCTGGCTTGGGAGCGGCGTCGGGGCGTAGCGCCTACAAGACGCACACCCCAGTTCCGCCCCCAGGGTGCTGTGATGCTGTGCTCCACACGGCATTATGATGTTCCTCTGGTGCTGAGTCCACACAACGGCGCAGTGGCTATGGCACCCTGGAAAGGCCAGATCAGGGCCGCAGCATGTGGTTGCCACAGCCCCGATCTAGTTGGAACAGGGTGGCTCCAGGCCACCCGTTCAGGGCTGTGTGTACAGCCCTATGTGTGTGTGAATTCACTGTGGAGGATTAGAAGTCCCAGATTCCCCCAATTACTTTGGGCAGTGGGACATTTTCGTTCCCTCTTTCCCCCAAAAAATTGTCCCCCCTCCTCCAGCTTTGATTAAATCTGGGACTTCAGAATGAAAAGCTGAGACAAATGAAGCTGACTCCATCCCTTGGGGTCCACTCCACTGTGATTTTTTTTTTTTTAAGCTGCCAAAGCTAGCTGCCATCGCCACACCTTGTGGCTTGAAGTTCCACAGGCCAACATGGATGCCAGGTTTTGTCTTTTGCACAGTGGCAGAAAGAAAAGAAGGAAAGGGAAAGCGCCTCCTGCATAAGCCAAGAGTCCCAAGTGGCACCATGAGTCCAGTTCTGGCTAATGTTAAATCCGGTTTACAGCGCTCACCTTGTTGGATGGCTCCAGCTTCAGAGCAGCCTTCAAGATGGGGATGGCTTCACTGTATTCTCCTTGCTGAGCCAGGACCTGGAAAGGAACAGAAAACGAAAAGGTTCAGGAAATCCCCAAAGCAGTAGCTGAAGGTGGCAAGCTGCCTCACACTGGGTCAAATCCTTGGTCCATTGAGCCCTGTATTGTCAGCACAGACTGGCAGTGGTTCTTAAGGGGCCTTGGGCAGCAAATAAAATAACATTTCCAGAAAATGGTGCTGCCCTGCAAAGTCTACTAAGAAACTAACACTCCCATGTTTGTTCGCCAATGGACTACACCACAGTACTTTGACAGTGTGATTATTTCATTTGACGTTTTGACTGTATTTCTTTTGGTTTGCTTTAAAAAAAACATCCAAATATCTTGTACCTTTCCCTTCCGGAAGAGGGCCTTTATGTTGTCTGGCTGCTGCGCCAACACCTGGTTACAGGACCGCAGAGCCGCCTCGTAGTGATCCAGTTTCAGCTGAGAAGCTGCTAAATTGTTCAAGCATTTCACCTTCACGTCCATCAGCTCTGTCTCTTCCTCGGGGCTGAAATCCACTGGAGGAAAGGAAAAGGAAAGTCAAAGCAAAGAAAGGTGAGGAGACTTTGTATTGGTACACAGTGGAGATCTCCCAACTACGGCAAATGTCACTTCCCTAGCTTGGTGCCAGATGGACTACAACTCCCATAAGGCTGCAGAAGGCAGACATGCAATAATCTTTCAAAAGGAAAAAAAGGGGGGGAAGGCTATATGACTGTTGAAGGCCACTGGCTTCCAGCTTGTAAATCAATGTTTCCCCCCTGACTTTTAGCTGTTGTGTGCCTTCAAGTTGTTTCTGACTTTTGGCCACCTTATCGCCATGTTTTCTTGGCAAAACTTGTTCAGAGGGGCTTTGTCTTTGCCTTCCCAGAGCTGAGAGAGTGTGACTTACTCAAAGTCACCCAGTTTCCATGGCTAGGTGGGATTGACCCTGGTCTCCAGAGTCCTAGTCTGACACTCAAACCACTGCACTCCATCCTGATCGTCATTTATGTAAAACTCCACCATCTCTGAATATCTCCCTTTAGAAAGTGACAGGCTTGGTTTCTAAAGGAAAACAAGAAGCAGGGTGCTAGTCCTCTTGAGGTCAGCCTTGTGCTGCAGGAGCCAGTTACCTTTCGAACTGGAGCCAACCACCTTGAGGGCAATGTCATAGGAGTTGATGGCCAAGACATAGTCGGCTCGCTGGTAGTGGAAGTTGCCCCGTTCCCTCTTCCGGTTGGCCAGCTCAATCTTCTCTTTCCCGCTAAGGAGCTCCAAATCGGGGGCATCCCGTGCTTCCAGAAGCTCCACTTCGAGGGTCAGGTTCGCACCCGGGGGGATATCGGGGCTCCTGATCAGAGAAATCGAGGAAACATTGTTCAGAGGAATTTGGGGAGAACGTTTTTGGATTAGTTCCGCCTTGCACTACCTTTACATTCTACCATTCAGGAATATAAAATCAAGGAAGGGAAAACTCCAGTCTGCGGAAGAGGCCTGTATGCTTCCGCACTTATCTCCCTTCAGAGATTGGAGGCAAGAGCACTGAAAAACCAAGAACTAAGCCCAGCTTTGCTTGGTGGGCCAGAGGTAGAGAAAGTGTTGCCAGTGGGTTGCATTAGGCCAATTTTGCATCCCTTACAAACTTCCCCATGTTCCCAACTAATAAAACTGTGGGGTCCCCTTAAAGCTTTTCTCCTCTAAGATAGCCAACACTGTCCCCTGATACTAGCCATTTCGAGGGCTTTACAGTCAGCCCTCCTTGTCCAAATATTTTTTTTACCCACGGATTCAAGCATCCACGGTTTGAAAATATTCAAAAACAATACAAATATCAAATATCAAACCTTGATTTTGCCATTTTATATAAGGGACACCATTTTGCTCTGCCGTTATATTTAATGGGACTTGACCATCCATGGATTTTGTTATCCATGGGGGATCCTGGAACCAACCCAACAGATAACAAGGATCTATTGTATAGGCTTCCATTGGTTTTATCTTTTTTTGCAGCCTGTATATTTCTTCTCCCATTGGAACAAGAAGTGATTGTCCAAACTTCACCCACTTTTGTTTCCGGTTTTTATGGCCTGTCTGGATCTTTCCTCCATGAACGGAAAATGAGTGTCCAAACTCCACATTCCTGTTCTGCTTGACATGGGGATGAGGCCCCTGACAGATTCCCTCACAGGACATGGGGCTCTGGATTCAAAATATTTCTGTCCTACTATTCCCAGTCCACTTCCCAGTCTCCTCGGGGTTTGGCAGATCCTCTTTCCCAGGGGAAGAGGTCTTTCCTGAACCCATCGGGATGTCTGCACTTCGCCACATACTTCCCCTGTGGGCTGTAACAGTATTTTGCATCCAAAATAATAAGCGCTGTCTCTCCCATCTCCATCAGCTGTACGCAGAGATCAAGGCCCTATGAGGAAGGATGGAAAGAGCAAGATTATTTGGAGGATCAACAGGCATCATGGGATAGAACTGCAGCTAGATTGCTAACACTTGTTGTTCAGGTGCTGGTTTTGACCTACAAAGCCCTGTATGGCTCATCTGTTTGAAGGACTGCATTCTCATTTTTGCACCTGCCCGTGTTTTGAGATCTTTGGAGAAGGCTATGCTCTCTGCCCCACCACCTTCACAGATAGATCTGGTGGGAACACAGGACACAGGGCCTTCTCCAAGGCTGCTCCCAGGCTCTGGGACTCCCTTTCCAGAAAGGCTAAGACTGGCAGCCTCCCTCTTTCCTGGGATGATGGTACACACCTGAATGACGTCACAGTCTCCCAGCGTGAAGGTGAGTTTGGGGTCCTCTTCCACCACCGTGCCATCCTCCAACATGGTCTTCAGCCGCACGGTCACATCCTGGCCCTTGACTGGCCGGCTTTCCCGGCCATGACCCGCCACAAGGACTTTCTTCTTCAACAAGCCACTTCCTGGAGAAGGGGGGGGGGAATAATAGAGAAACACATTCACAAAGGAATGGGAAAGTCTGGCTCATGGATCAGATGTGGCCCTGGGCCCCTATGGCAATCCTATGTCCCTTCTCCAAAATAAAAACACAAAAAAACCTTCTGAAGGAGAAATGAGCAAAATCATGACTTCTCTATTGTTAACTGCAACCAAGGCAAAGGCCTGACAGAGGCTGCATCCGCACTGCAGAAATAATGCAGTTTGGCATCAGTTTAACTGCTGTGGCTCAATGCCATGGAATCCTGGAATTTGTAGTGCTGTTTAGCCTTCACTCTTAGAGACCTCCAGTGCCTCAACAAACTACAAATCCTACGATTCCACAGGATGGAGCCATGGCAGTCAAAAGTGGTGACAAACTGCATTAGTTCTGCAGTGCAGATGCAGCCAGTGAAAGGGAGGGAAGGCTTGGACTTTGCAGAAAGAAATCTTCCTCACTTTAAAAACTTTCCTTTTTGTGCCTTTCGGGGCCATTTTGACAAGCAGCAAAAACACCCCATGAGATTTGTCCACCCCAGAAGAACCTTGAAAAGGAAAAAAAAGGGTCAAAAGATAGCCAAGAGGGTTGTGGCCTCAAAACCTTGCTTTGCTACCCTGCTGCGTAGTTGCCAGCACCTGCCTTAGCAGGCAGCAACTCCCTTGCCCCATTGTGCAGACAACAACCTAACTATATTTTATGTGATTTTATATTATGTTTATTGTATATATTTTATGTGATTTTAATATATAAATGTTCTAATTGTTTTAATTTTATAATAATTTTAAAAGTTTTATCTGTGAGCCTCCTTGGGTCCCTCCGGGGAGAAGGGCAGCAAATAAATAAATAAATAAATAAATAGTGTGGTTGTGAGGCTGGGTGGGAAATCAGCCTTGGTCTCTAAACAACTGTTCCCTTCCTCTTGCTCTAACCTAATACATCAAGCCATTCTTGGGTCGCTTCCGAGCCTTCCTCCTGCGCAGGGGCGTCGGGTGCATCTCCTGTGCCATCTTCTTTGGTCTTGCTGGGCGGCACGTCCTCCAGAGGAGGGAGTCCACTCAAGTCCTCATCTCCCTCTTCGTCGTTGTCCAGGACTTCGAAATCTTCCCCGCTGTCTATCAGGGAGGGGTTGGCCTTTTCCAGCTCCGGGGAGGTCAAGTCGACTATGCTGGCTCCTGCCCAGTCCGGAGAAATGTCATCCACGCCTTCCCCTCCGGAAGCCATGGCACCGGCAAAGTCAGGGGAGCTGCAGGGAAGAAGAGAAAAGTAAAGAATCTGTCCCCTCCTTGGTGGCACAAAACCGGGGGGCCTAAGGGAGTAAGACCCCTCTGAAAGTGGAAAAACCGCTAATAAAAATCCACTTTTTTTTTAACTAGGAGAACACCTCTCTAGGTATCTCTAGGTCCTACAGCATAACTCTGTGATCAACACCCACCAGATTTTAACCATAGGATTGCGCTGGTAGGCCTACAAATGGCTAGAGGAGTATTTTCTCTAGATCCTCCAATGCAACTCTATGGTCAACATCTCTAGATGCTGACCACAGAATTGCACTGATGGACCTAAAATGCCCTTCTGAATAAATCATGCCAAGAAAACCCTGAGATAAGTTTGCTTTAGGGTTGCCATAAATCAGAAATGATTCAAGAAAAGCAGCAACAACTATAATAAATGTAATATAATATACAGAGCCAGTGTGTCATAGGGGTTTGAGATCTGGACTAGGACTCTGGGAGAACAAGGTTCAAATTCTCAATCAGCCACGGAAACCAACTGGGTGACTCTGGGTAAGTCACATTATCTCAGCCTTACAGAAAGACAAAAGCCAACTTCCTCTAAACAAGAAAACTCCATGGCAGAGCCGCCTTAGGGTCGCCATAAGCCAGAAAGCACTTAAAGGCACACAACAACCACCACCACCAGACAAGTCAGACCTCCAGGCTCTGAGTTCAAAACAGAGCATCAATGCATGCCCCTACAAGCTCACCAACCAGGTCTTAAGTCACTACTAGCTTTGCTGTTGTTGTCATTTTTTAAAAAGGAAGCATTACCTAGAGCCCAGAGGGATCCTAGCCAGTTCTCGACCCGCGACACCAAGAGAGGATGTGAGTGCAAATCCCCTACCGTCCCTGAAACTCTGCCTTCAGCGCGTGTGGGTTGATGATTTGCCACCAAGAAGAAGAAAACAGCTCAGGCTTGATGAAGACAACTCCACTGGGGAAACAGGTTTGGCCGGATCAGGGCCTGCATCACATCCAGCACTTCTAGGATCTCCCCAGAGTCAGCCTTCACAGCGGCCGGGCGAGATGCAAGAGGCTGATAATTTTAAAAAGCCGAGGAGGTTTTTATCCCAAGCTTTTTGGGCCAAAAACGCAGAGAGAAGGAAGGAACTGTTTCACACTCTCCACAACCCTGTGGGTTTGGTTAGGTTCAGACAGAGAGAGAGAAAAAAGTTAATCCTGTTTGGCCATGGAAACCCACCTTGGGCAAGTCACATCCTCTCAGCCTAAGAGTAAAGCCTCTCTGAACAAATCTTGCCAAGAAAACCCCATGATAGCTTTGCCTTAGAGTCACCATTAAGTCGGAAGTGGCTTGAAGGCACACAACAACAACGACAACACAAAAATGCAACAACTCATTTGCACTCATCTGTGCCATTTCCAATGTTTTGTCGGCACGCAAGAACATCAACATCTGGGTCTTTGATGCTTTTACTCCAAAGCCAACTTTGGGAGACTGTGGAGCCAAAGGAACCAAGGCACAGAAGCAGTTTAGAAGTTACAGGAGACATTTCGACAATCCTGCATTGAACATGCAGAAGGCCTAGTGAGACGAGAAACGTAAAGAGCCAAAGGAAGACATAGAAACAAAAAATCTTTGGCAAACCCAGAAAAAGCAGAAGGCCTTTGGCCGGCACCTTGAGGACTAGAAGACTGACTGATGGGGGCAAAAAGCTTTTTCACAGATCAGACAGATCGACCCGGAAGCAACTTGCAAAATCCCTAAAACTGTGCATTCACCTGGAGTGCAAGGCTTGCAGGCAAATAATATGTGCAGCCAGAAAGCGAGGAGGAACCCTGTGCCGTGAATGGAAAGGAAGGTTTAAAGATGGATTTAACAGGGGAGGAGACTGGTTAGGGCTAGCTTTCAGTGATACACACACACACAAATACACACACGGCTCCCTTGGCAGAGCTTTCAGCTTTTAAATCCCTAAAGCTTCCTCGGCATTGGAGCTAAAAAAAATACATTTAAAATTGGAAAGCCAGCTCCGAATGCCAGTCCTTTTGGTGCCTTCTGGAAGGCAGACACTTTTAGCTCCAACGTCAGCGCCTAACCCCCCCCCCTTTGCAAAATAAATAAGGGGCTGAAAGTTTAAGGCAGGTGGGGGCCAAAGCTTGAAGAGTCTACGCAGGCTGCAAAGACCCAGCTGGTGTTGCAATGGGTCCACTAGTCCTGGGCTCCCCTTCTCAGATCTCTGCCTTTTTGCAAAACACTCACCTGGACCCAGGAATTAGCCCTTTCTTCCCACCCCCTTCACTATCCCCCCCCCCCCCCATAAGTTCAGCTGACAGCAGGCGATGGAAGGGATAGGTTGGATCAGCTGCTTGTCAAAGCTTGACCAGACTAACCTCCACCTCCTTTCGCATCCGAAGCCTCTTAAAGGGAAAGAAACAGAGTTAGGAAGAGCTTGGCATTGCATGCATTCACACTGCAGAATTACAGCACTTTGGCACCACTTTCAACTGCTGGGATTTGTAGCTCGGCGAGGTTTTTTTGGTCCTCCAGATGTTTTGGACTTCAGCTCCCAGAATCCCCGACTGCTGGCCAAACTGGCAGGGGCTACTGGAGCTGAAGTCCTAAACACCTGGAGGGCCAAAGTTTGGGGAATGGCTCACCGTTTTAAGACGTACTGATTTTTAAGCGCTTTTCTCTTTTAAATGGCATTTGGGGTTTTCTTTTTACGATATGCATCTTAATCCTGTCTTAGTTTAATTCTGTTTTTAACGCCCGCTTTTGTATGTTTTTAACTGGATTACGTTTTGATTTGTAAGCCGCTTTGTGTCCCAATTGTGGGGGGAAATAAATACTGTATGAATTCTATGTCACAGTGCTCTCTGATGGAGCAGGTTGAATAATGATAATAATAATAATAATGTCAGCTTGGTTGGTCAGAGCGCTCTGGTGCCTCACCGAACTACAGATTCCAGGACTCTGTAGGAAAGAGTTGTGGCAGTTCCGAGTATTGTTGTTGTTATTATTTTTATTTATTTAGGATATTTATACCCTGCTCTCTGACAGAAAGGTTCTCAGAGTGGCTTACCATTATTATCATTTTTAATTAGACGGTTGCTATCGTTGTTGTGTGCCTTCGAGTCATTTCAGACTTATGGCGATCCTAAGGGCAAACCTAGCACAGGTTTTTCTTGGCAGGATGTACACTCATCCCTCCATATTTGCGGCTTTGAGATATATATATATATATATATATATATATATATATATATATATGTTCTCTCTAGGAATCTGTAGGTCCTCCAGTGCAACTCTATGCTCAACTTTAACTAAAGGTTGCACTGAAAGACCTAGAGATTCCTAGAGAGAACACTCTACTAGGCCTTTGGCGCTCCTCCAGTGCAACTCTATGGACAGTGTCTATCAGACGTTGACCACAGAGTTGCTCTGGAGGACCTAGAGATTCCTAGAGAGTATACTCTACTAGGCCTTTGACGCTCCTCCAGCGCAGTTCTATGGTCAGTGTCTGTCGGGTGTTGACCACAGAGTTGCACTGGAAGACCTAGAGATTCCTAGAGAGGTGTCCTCTCAGGTAAAAACATGGTGTTTTTGTTATTTGCAGTTTTTCCATATTCACGAGGGCCTTGTGCCCCTAACCCTAGCGAAGATGGAAGGACAAGTGTATTACCTACAATGGATCCTTCCTTCTTCAGAGACCTCCAAGCTCTGCGAGAAGATAAAACGAAAAGCCGAAGCTTGTTACCTTCATGGCTTCTGGAGAAAAGTCACACCGACAGACCTTTGCCCCGAAGGAATAAATGTCTGAGGTTTTTAAGCAAATGCAGACTCACGGTTCCTTTGGCGGAAAGACAGCGTCGAGTTATAGATTAACCGTGAAAAGGTTCAACGCTGGCGATGTCTCCTCCGAGCCGATTTCAGACCGGCAGCGTCCATCTTCTAGCTCTTTACCATTTCAGGAAAGGAAAGGCAGCACCCAAAGAGAAATATACAAAGAATAAACATAAATTATATCACATTGGATTTTAGCATCTCCAGCATGCGACACACAAAGGGTTGGATTGGACTTTTCGTTCATAGGTCTGTGATTCATTTCTAGGCACTTTCCTCTCTATTGGGCTGGTTCTCAGGTAACATTTCAAATATTAATAATAATAATTTGATCGTTAGTAATCAATACTTTTGATAGTAATCAAAATATTCATGAGAGCCAGGGTGATTTGGGTGTCGAATGAGGTTCGAATCTCGCTTGACAATGGAAACCCATTGGCTGAGTCACTCTCTCTCAGCTTTATAAAGGAAACAGCAAGTCCTCAAGCCGACCGGCTGTCCTCCTTTTCTAGGACATGCCCTACATTTGAACTTTGAGGTTTGGGAAGTAATTAGTTGTCATTGTCGTTGTTATGAACTATTGTGGATGGAAAGGCACTCTGCACATGCCCAGGAACACCAAAGAGGAGGTTAATCTTCCCCTATAATTGCCTGGCTGTAAGGAAATGCAGTCTGCACATGCTCAGAGGCCCTGAAGGGGAGGATATTTTCCCCTTCTAAGTGCTTGGATGTAAGGAAATGCGCTCTGCACATGCTCAGGAGCCCTGAAAGGGAATTAATTCTTCCCCTATACAGTAGTTGATTTGGATGTAAGAAAATGCGCTCTGCACATGCTCAGGAATCCTAAAAAGGACTTGATTCTTCCCCTATCATCGCTTGGGTTGAAAAAGAGGAACTCTGCACATGCTCAGGAACCCTGAAGGGGAGTTAGTTCTTCCCTTATATTTCCCTGGGTTGAAAAAGGAGCACTCTGTCCATGCTCAGTAGCTCCACCTGGCCGCCCCCGAACACTCGCACTCTGCCCATGCCCAGGAACCCGACTCTCCTTTAATAAGGGTTAAGAAAGGTTCCCTTTCAAGGGAGGCGGGGCCACCTCCCACCTTTCGACCAATCAAACCGTCGCACCCTCCCACCTTTCCACCAATCACAACGCAGCGAGGGTGCTGCCGGCGGAGCAACGCGGAAGCAGGCACCGTTGCCAAGGTAACCCTCGCCCCTCAACGCACGCACGGCGAGGGCGCGACGTCCTGACGTCACCACGCCCCTACCCGGAAGTGAGCCTGTGCCTATGGGAAGCGGCCGCGGCGACGAGGAAGGGAAACGTTTCCTCACTCCGCCGGGCCTTCCGTCCCACCTCACCGCCCTCCGCTCGCGCTCCCTTCAGGCATGTGAGCCGCTGGCTTGGAAAAAAACCCCTCAGGTACGGCGGTGGGCGGGGCCTCAACGACCGTTTGGCCCCCCAAGGGGGCGGGGCCTTGCCCCAACGGTTGCCTCAAGGGGGCGGGGCTAGTGCTGAGGAGGAGGCATTGGAGGAGGAGGGCGGGGCTTCCTTATTGGATACAGTGGAGAGGGCGGGGCTTTGAAACAGGGAGGGGCTATGCCTCTTGGAGACGGAGCCTGTTGGGGATTCTAGTAAAGGAGAGAAGGTCCAATGTGGGAGGGGCTTATGCTGTGGGAGGGGCTTGTTTTGTGGGCGGGGCTTCTTGGCTTTCAATAGGGAATTGTCTAGTAAAGAGAGAAGTTCCAATGTGGGAGAATCTTATGCTGTGGGAGGGGTTTCTTTTGTGGGCGGGGCTTCTTGGCTTTCGTTGGGGACTAGTAAAGGAGAGCAGGTCCAAGGTGGGAGGAGCTTATGCTGTGGGAGGGGCTTCTTGGCTTTCAGCTGGGGCAATACTTGTTTGACTTTGAGGTATACTTTGGCCAAGGAAGGTCTTTTGTCATAAACAACATTGCCAAGTTATCATAATCTGATTATTGTTGTGTGCCTTCAGGTCCAGGGTTATTGTTGTTGTTGTTGCCTTTTTTGCCTCCCTCTGAGGCTGAGAGAGTGTGACTTGCCCGAGGCCACCCAGTGGGTTGCTGTGGCCGAGTGGGGATTCAATCCCTGGCCTCCAGGGTCATAACCCAAGGCTCAAACCACAGCACCGTGCTGAATGACCTTATTTGGGGGCCAGAAAGCTTGTCCCTTATGGGCCTGGAAGGTGTCCCTTTTTAAAGGAGAGATCCTTTATTTCAGGGCTAGAAACGTTGTCTCTTATGGGGCTGGTGGGTGCCCCTTATTATAAGAGGCATCCCTTATTTGAGGACTGGAACACCTTTCTCTTATGGGGCTGGCATATGTCCCATATTCTAAGGAATGTCCCTTATTTGAGGGCCAGGAAAAGTGTCCCTTACGGGGCTGGGAGGTGTCCCTTATCATAAGGGATGTCCCTTATTTGCAGGCCAGAGAGCTTGTCCTTTATGAGACTGGCAAATGAAGCATTTGGGGAGCTGTAGTTCCAAAATGTAACTTTCCTTTCTTCTGAGTTCCCACATTGGTGTGCCAAACCAATGACTATCTGTGGTTCCCTCGGGATTTGGTTTTAAAAAGCTGTTTTGGGATTTAATTCTCCAGTGATGTGGAGAAAGCAGGACACAGCTTGGCTGGCTTGCTTGCGAGGCCGATTCTGGCAGTGTTTTCGTCCTAAGAACACCCCCCTCTTCTCTCTCTGAAATGCCTTTATCCTCCAAGAAGATCACAATTGCCAATGTTGGTTCTGCAAAGCTGATGCACAGTTTCCTTGGTCTTTATGTCCACCTTGGCTTCTCTTCACAGGCTGCGAGCCCCTCGGACGATGGAGCCCACCGCCTCGGGCGTCTTCTGCAGCCGGGTGCTCAGCATGGTGAACTCTGAAGACGTTAATGCCATCATTCTGGCTCAGAAGAACATGTAAGTGTTCAGGGGGGTTAACTGAGAAGATGACTACGGCCCCATACAGACAGGCCAAAACAAAGCTGCTTCAGGTCACTTTGGAGGTATGGTGTTTCAATGATGCATGCGTACTAAGAGTCCGGAAGCCGTGCCAAAGCCACAATCCAGTCCTAAGGACTAGAGCATAGCTTTGGTGCAGCTTTTGGACTCTTAGTAGGCATGCATCGTTGAAACAGCATACCTCCAAAGTGACCCGAAGCAGCTTTATTTTGGCCTGTCTGTATGGGGCCTACATTTTTTGTACGTTGAGAGATCTTGTAACACCTTTGAGACCAACTGAAAGAAAGAAGTTGGCTGCATGAGCTTTACAAAGGCATCTGAGGAAGTAACTTAAATCTGTAAGAGCTCATACTCTTACAGTCCGTTTCTTTTTAACAGACCTGTGAAGAAAACAGAGGCACGAACACGCCGTCTAAATGGAATATAATTCAATTTATTTCATCGGGCGGCAAGGAGCCGAATCAAATCTTCCCAACCCTGAGGAAGTAGACTGAACTCTATGAAAGCTCATGCTGCCAATTTCTTTTTTTAGTCTCAAAGGTGCTACCAGATCTCTCTACACACTGATTCTACAGACTAACATGGCCATATCTTTGAATTCTACATCTTTTTTTTTTTAGGAAACATACCTGAAAAGCATTGTACTTGATACATCAAATTTTTAATTAGCTTTTAATGAGTTGTAACTGTAGTACAACTCAGTAAATGTTGCACGAAAGGGTACTTTCCAGATGCATACCGCTCCTCTTGGTGCTGCTTATCAGTTCCATTTCAAGTTGTGAAAATACTGATTCAGGACAAGTAGTTGAATTTTACTAAAGGATGGATGCTAGTCTGGGGAAACAGGGAATTAATTCTGTCTCGATTACTTGTATGTCACAAATTTTTGGCCCATACAGACCAAATAAAGCTGCTTCGACTCACTTTGGAGGTATGCTGTTTAAATGATGTATGCGTCCTAAAAGGCTGGAAGCTGCACCAAAGCCACACTCCAGTCCTAAGGACTGGAGCGCGGCTTTGGCACAGCTTCTAGCCTCTTAGGATGCATGTGTCATTTGAACAGCATACTTCCAAAGTGACCCGAAGCAGCTTTATTTTGGCCTGTCTGTATGGGCCCTTTGTGAAATAGGAAGAAGTTTAGCAGTGCGGTCATCTTTTAGTCTAGTCCTCTCAAGACCAGGGTTTGTCAATGCTTGACTACTTAGAAGTATATCTAGGACTTAATTTCCTGCATTTAGCCCACTAAAAGTGATTGATTGCAATACAACAACCCTCACTATGGATAAAGACACGCGCACACACACACACACACAAGCACTCCTATATAAAGTATGGGAAATGTTCCATGAAAAAAAAGTAGCACCAGAAAATTTTCTGCCCCACGTTTCTACTTTCCGCTAGTCCTTGCTTCCCTCTCCCTCCATTTCCCTGACTTTCTGCATTAACCTTCCCTGTCTCTCACTGTCATCTCCCAAGGAATGGGAACTGCCTCCTTTTTATTTATTCCGCTTCTGTCTCTCCTGTCACAGAACCAACAGGCGTGAACGTATCAACAAGGTTTTTAAAATGGGCAGCTTTTAGCTTGTGAACACAACCGAGAGGAACAGACCACATAGATTAATCCCCCTGGGTATGTTTCTGTCAAGCCAGGTATTGACAGTACCTGGCAAGCCAGACCTTTTGGCTCTCTGCGTCCAAAATAAGCGTCAGCCAGGGAGCAGAGATGTCTGCTTGGCTGGCTCGTTACTTTGCTTACAAAAGCTTTTACCGTGTGGCGGTCTTGATATTTGAATTACCAGTTTGGGTACACCTATGATTCCAGTTGTAATTTGGAGTTGTAATTCAGGGTCTTTATACAAAGGGATTGTGTAGCACCTTCGAGACAATCGTGCGAAAGAAGTTGTAGCAGAGGATTTTGTAGACTTGGGCTATTTCCTCAGATGCAGAAGTAGATGAAGTCTATGAAAGCTTATGGTCTACAACTTTGTGGCACTGTTAGTCTCAAACACGCTACAAGATCCCTTTGCATGGTGATATCCCAGACTAACAAAACTGTCTCTGAATTCTACCCCCATCCATGTCTTTTTCCATGATGGCTAGGAAATTCAAGAAACTGGAGTCCACAAAAGTAGTTGGCTTGACTCAAATTCTAGGATCTTTGATCTCAAGGTGCATGCAACATTTTTGTGCCAGTCTAGTCAAATCGCTTTCCTTCTTGTCCCAGGCTTGACCGGTTTGAGAAAACCAATGAGATGCTGCTCAACTTCAACAACCTGTCTAGTGTCCGCATGCAGCAGATGAATGAACGCTTTCTCCATCACACCCGGACGCTGGTAGAGATGAAGAAGGACTTGGACAGCATCTTCCGGAGAATCAGGTGCGTTTGCTTCTCCACCAACCTTCCCACTACCACCACCTCCATTTGCCTCTCCAGGTTTTTTGCTGAACCTTACTTATCTGTTCCCTTCCTCAGAGATCTCAAAATGAAAAAAATAAAACATTAAAATATTAAAACACTCCAGTTACAGCACGCTTTCCTCCAGTATTTTGGATTCTCAGCCAGAGCGCTCTGGTTCCTCCCCAAATTACAAATCTTCAGACTCCACAGGATGCAGCCATGGCAATTAAAGCATTATCAAACTGCTCTAATTGTGTTAATTTGAAAGAGACTTTAGTTTCAGTCCTTATAATAACAATCTCATTTCAGTGGGAAGTATTTGGGGTTGGGTTGGTCTTAGAAAAGGCAATTAAGTCCCATTATGTTTACATAAGATATTCCTCTTTTAGAACTGGTTTCTTGATAGAGATCAGCTCTGTGGCCAACAGTTCCTGTACTCATCTTTCTGGCTTGGCTTTGGGGACTGTTGCAATGATATTCCAAACTTACCATCACACCACTGGTGTGCTTCTTGTTCTTTGCAGGACACTGAAAGGGAAGCTAGCAAAACAGTATCCAGATGCATTTAGCAGTGAGTATGCTCAGTTTGAAGCTCTCTTTTTTTCTCTGCTTGTATTTTTTTAAAGCTCCTTAATGACCTCAGGCAAGAATGTTGCTGAACAATTAGTAATGGCACCAATCATTAGTACAAAAACAAAACATATTATGTAATGTTGTTTAGAACACATCACACATTCAGTGGTTGTGCTCCAGTTCTGGGGAAGGTGTGGCTCTCTAGAGGTTTGTGGGCAATAGCTACCATCATCCCCCATTGGCTTGGTAGGATGGGAGTCCAGCAACCTCTTCTGGATCACATAATCCCTTTTGCAGTCCTTGCTGTCAGTCTGTTAAATCGGTCCAAATTATTAAGTAGGTCCGTGTTGCAGGTTGAAGAAAGCTGAGGCTGAAAGAGTAGGACAGGCAGACATCTCAATATCTTGTAGAATTGTCATACATGTAGGTTGGTTTTAGTTCTCCTGCATTACATATATCAGCTTAGATCAAGACTGAGCAAATGCCTTTCTTCAGGCGACCAGTTGATGCCGAACACTTTACCCTTTCCATTTTGCCCTTCAGTTTTTTAAACACATCTCTTTTCCCCATCTTCTTCTGTCCTTTTCCTTTTCTCCTTTCCAGATATTCACGAATCTCCCATCCTGGAGGATGACGATTTCACCCCGATCCCCAAAAGCACGGCCACAACCATTGCTACCTCGGAGCAGAGCACCGAGTCCTGTGACACAAGTCCGGACATCATCTCTCCTGCCACCAGCCACGACTTTGAAGACCTGTCCCAGGGTCCTTATGACTCTCCGGCCATGAATGGCCAGAGTGTCACAGATGATGACAATGAGACGGACTAGTTCGCTGGCTGAACTTTCAGGTGGGCCTGTCTCCCCACCTGCAGCCAGATGCTTGAAATGGAGACCTTCCTGGTTTGTTTTTCTGTTTTTGTTTTTAAATCTGTATTTTCTGCATAGTCGTGGTCAACTTTTTCTGTGACTGGGAGAAAAAAAAGAGGCGAGCATGAGCGATGCAGCTTTTGCATGAAGCCACCGTCTTCCTGACCGTGCTGAGCTGTGATTTATGCCCAGTTGGCAAAGCCTTGAGAAGGCGTCTCATACTTTCTGTAAAACCCAAATTGTGGAGATGGGTGAGAGTCCAATTGAAATAGCTAGATTCTGCGCAAGGGACGGGGAATTTCTTTTGGGGCTACAACTTCCAGAATTGGGACTTGGCCATGCTGGCTGGGGGATTCTGGGAACTGTAATCTCAAAGTAGGTTTTCCTATTTCTGAACTGTTGGGCTGCTTAGAAGCTTCATATCAACAGCAGTCACACTTTGGACACTTGCCTACTCATATTGTCATGCAAATGCTTGAATGTGGATACAGCCCAAAGGCAAGCAGTTTCACCGAACACCCCTGCAATTCACAATTGGCTCCTATGATTGTTCTCCAAAGGGCAGAGTTAGCCCATGAAATGCAACCCCCTGGTTCAGCTATCCTGATAATACAAAGGGAGCTAATGTTCAGGAGCAAAGTTCCCACTGAGAAGAAGAAATATCTTTCTCCAACCCCACCCCACATGGTTTCCCTTAAACATCCATGGCCAAGCCTCTCAGCTTCATTCAAATAAGCCCAGTTTGCAGATCCTTCTCTCCTTTGGAGTTCAGTTTGTTGTATTCCTTCGTGTTCTCTATTCATGCATAGGACTGGAACAGGTGAGGTGTCCAGGTACCAATTTGTTCCAAAGAGCATCCTATCACCACTCTGGGGTTCAGCCAAGCTCAGTTCCCTTTTCCCCATAGATCTGCTTAGTCAAGGTTCACAGCGCTGTCATCTCAACACCAACTGTGCTCCGAAAGTACCTTTCCCCTCATGTGACCTCTTTGATCGTCTAATGATGCACCTTATAACAACTACGTAAAGGACTATGCGCCACTTGCATTTGCCTGCGCCGGCTTCTTACACGGAAGCTAGTGACTGTTGCCTCTTTCGTGTCATGTTTTACAGTCCAATAGTTCTTTCTCCCCTTCTGTTCAGACCTTTTACAACGCCTTCAGTTACTGTAACGCCAGCGTGCGTCTTATGTTCCCTGTTATGGTTTTAAAACCCTCTCTGTCTAATATTAATGGTTCCCTTTGCCGGACCTTGGTACAACTAAATGTGTTGCACGGAGGTTGGGGGCAGACTGCTTCCTCCCTCCATTGTCATCTCCTGAAATGCATTATAATGCAAAGAAAAAGAAAAATATTTTTGTACTGCTACAAGTTTACAGAGGTGACTAAAGGAGGTAATAACCAATAAAAGATTTAAGTTAATTGATAGCTTGGAAGTGTCTTGTCTTGTCTTTGGGAGTATTGATTGATTGCATCTTTTAAAGATGGAAATTTGATCGGCTAAAAGCAGAGCTCCCCAAACTGTGCCCTTTAAGAGATTTTGGACTTCAGCTCCCAGAAGCCTCTGTCATGTTGGCCAGGATTCTGGGAGCTGAAGTCCAAAATCCCTTAAAGAGAACAGTTTGGGGACCGCTGGGCTAAAGGGAAAGAAAATACAGATCTTTTCAATTTTAATATACTTTGTTGTTTTTGTGGGCCTTCCAAGTTGTTTCTGACTTATGGTGACCCTAAGGCGATTGAACCTATCATGGGGTTTTCTTGGCAAGATTTCTTCAGAGGGGGTTTGCCATTGCTTTCTTCTGAGCGTTGTTCACCAAAAGCCACCCAAGGGGTTTCCATGGCCGAACGGGGATTAGAACCTTAGCTAATGGTAACAATGGGAGAGCCATAGAATCTGTAGTTTTACCTATATGTTAACTGACCACTGACCAAGTGATTCAACCCTATGGCTTCTCCCAATCCATCAGTTCAGCCATTGGTTCAGTCCAACCACTAGCTCTTCTCTAGTCAGGTCTGGCAATTAGATTAAGGACCTAGAAGTAACCTTTCCAAGTTCCAGCCTGTGCACGAAGTCTTACAGTGGCCTCTCCTATCCTGGAGTACCACCCCCATCATCCATACTAGCTACTCTGGCTGGGGATGATGTATGCTATTATAGTCCTATTATAATTACTGTTTATTCATATAGTCCCATCAATTGACAAGGCACTTTACAGTCAATCGGTCTTTATTGTACAGTCACAGACCACTGCGCTTAACAAGTACGACAGCAAAAAACAGGCATTGTTGTTGTGTGCCTCCAAGTCCTTTTTGACTTATGGCAACTCCAAGGCCCACCTATCAGAGGGTTTTCTTGGCAAGTTTCTTCAGTGGGATAGTTTCCTTTATTTTTATGTGGATAACCTGTTTTATAATTATGCCAAAGGGTCTTGTAGCACTTTTTGATATATTGTATAATTTTATATTTAAATATTTAATATTTTTTTCTTCAGGGGAGCTTTGCCTTTCTCTGAGGCTGAGAGAGAGTGACTCGCCCAAGGACCCAGCAGGTTTCCAGGGCCCAGATGAGATTCGAACCCTGGTCTTCCAGTGTCCTAGTCCTAGTCCAATGCGTAAACCGCTACACCATGCTGGCTCTTATACTAATTATTAATTTTTCAACACCGATTATTATTTTTGAAGTAGCACCTGAGTGTAAGCAGGCATACAATCCAAAATTTATCTGTATGTGCAAACAGAGGGAAGGTCTTGTAGCACTTTTTGATATTTAATATCTCATTTTTCCTTCCCTCTGTATGCATATACATATATACTTTAGATGCTTATTTGTAGGTGCTGCTTCAAAAATAATAATTGGTACACTTGTCCCTCCACATTTGCTAGAGTTAGGGGCACACAACCCCTGTGAATGTGGAAAAACTGTAACAAAACACGTTTTTACTTGACGCCTCTCTAGGAATCTCTAGGGGTCCTTCAGCGCAACTCTGTGGTCAACATACGACAGACACAGACCATAGAACGGCGCTGGAGGAGCTACAAAAGCCTAGGCTTTCGGTGAAACTTTTAAAGTTGACCATAGAGTTGCACTGGAGGACCTAGATATTCCTAGAGAGGACATATTAATGAAATCCATGAATAATCAAATCCGCAGATATCAAAGACGCAAATATGGAGGGATGAGTGTATTAAATAATTAATAACTGTAATAAAAGCCAGCATGGCATACTGGTTTTGAGCGTTGGAGTGGGTCACTGGGAGACCTGGGTTCGAATCCCTGCTTGGCCCTGGAAACCTACTGAGTGACTGTGGGCAAGTCACACTCTCTCAGCCTCATAGGATGGCAAAGGCAGACCTCCCTGAAGGGGGAAAACATATTAAATATAAAACTATGCAATACAGTTACCAAAAAGCTGCTACAAGAGCCCTTGGCATAATTATAAAACAAGTTATCCCCATTAAAAAAAGCCCAGTGCAAAATGAAGGCAACTATCCAATAAAAACACAGCACTACAGAGGCCCAAAACACGTGGCAAGGAAACCTCCATCACTTTGGTTCCCTTATCATAAAGGAAAGCGAAACCGGAAGTGCCTTCTAGGAGTTTTTCACTCTATGGTCTCCCCTGACGCGGCTCTTTCTGTGGAAGAAAATTGAAGTCCGCGCATGCGCATTTCGGCGCGAGACGGGACAAAATGGCGGCGGCCAGCGGCCCTGTGGAAGTGGCGGTTGTCTCGGCGGCCGAGGTTTCGCCGGGAGCCGGAGGCGGCGGGTGCTGCTCGGTGTGGGAAGTCGGCTCCGGGGCGTCGGTGGCCGGCTACCGCGGGGGCTGCTGTGCCGCTCGGGGCCTGGCTCTTCTCGGCGGAGAGCATCTCCTCGGGGCCCAGCTCGGGAAGGCTTTTGTGGGAGCCTGGGAGCTCCAGAGGAAGGTATGGGGAAACGCGCATGCGCGGACTCAGAGCTGAGCGGAATGCGCATGCGCGCGCTCAGGAATGGTAGAGTTGTGCGCATGCGCGGCCTCAGCTGCTCTAAAGCTGCTATAAACCTATAAACCTAATGCAGAAATGATCCTGCAATAGAATCAACTTCTGCAATAGGGATCCAGAGTAAGATTCCCCAAACTTTGGCCCTCCAGATGTTTTGGACTCCAGCTCCCAGAAATCCTGACTTTTAACCAAGCTGGCTGGGGGCTTCTGGGAGTTGTAGTCCAATACACCTGGAAGACTAAAGTTTGGGGAAATCCCGATCTGCATTGTAGAAATAATTGATCTAAATTATATTTTATTAGTGTTATGTTGGATTTTTTAAATGTTTTTGTGTAAGGAAGGAGGAAATGAATTTTTTTTATGTTGTATGAATTTTATTATCCCTGTGATATAAAATAAAATAATCCCCTATGGAAAGGTGGGTAGAAATAAAAATTATTATTATTATTATTATTATTGTCAGACTACAACTCCCAGGATTCCTAGAGGAGCTGCCGCATTAAAAGTGGGTGTTAAAAAAAAACCCTGTTATTTTACAGCTCAAAAGCACCCTTAAGTCTCTTGGTCCTTAAGTCTGCTTTGGGTCCTAGACTTGGGAGAAAAGTGGGATAGAAATAATACACAACAACACAACAACAATACTAAGTCATGGAGAGGAATAAACTAGGTCTAAACACACTGCAAAATAATCTAATTGAGACCGCTTTGACTGCCCTGGATCAGTGCAGGGAATCTGGGAATTGTTTTATTGTGGACCAGAGCTCTGGCAGAGGAGGCTGAATGTCTCACAAAACTAGTTCCCAGGATTCCCTAGCACTGAGCCAGGGCAATTAAAATGGATTCTTCTGCAGGTGTTTTGGACCCGAAGGTGCATCTATTGTAGAATAATGCAGTTGTTGACACCACTTTTAAGGTTTTTAAGTTTGAAAATAATGCCGTTTTGGGCACCACTCCATGTAACACACTGCAGAATAATCCATTTTGAGACTGCTTTGACTGCCCCGGATCAGTGCTAGGGAATCTTGGGAATTGTAGTTATTGTGGGACCAGAGCTCTCTGGCAGAGGAGGCTGAGTCTCACAAAACTACAGTTCCCAAGGGCAATTAAAGCCTCAAACTGGGTTATTTCTGCAGGGTGTTTTCGATCTTAGTGTATTCCTCTCCATGAGACTTTCCCTTAATATTATTGTTGTTGCTGTTGTATTTATTTCTATCTTTGCTTTGCTCCCAAAGCAGCTTACAGTCTAAAATATATACAATTAAAAGCCTTTAATGACAATAAAAATGGCATTAAACTGTTACAATATTTTTAAAAAACCATTCGTTTAAATTCCACACTAGGAACACATTCTCTTTTCTGGGAACATCGCCACAGAAGAAGACTTCCATAGATCACCTTCTTTATTTTGAACCATATTATTGGGCCCATACAGACAGGCCAAAATAAAGCTGCTTTGGGTCACTTTAGAGGTATGCTGTTTAAATGACACACACATCTTAAGAGGCCAGAAGCTGCGCCAAAGCTGCGCTCTAGTCCTTAGGACTGGAGCATGGCTTTGGTGTGGCTTCCGGCCTCTTCGGAGGCATGCATCATTTAAACAGCATACCTCCAAAGTGACCCAAAAGCAGTTTTATTTTGCCCTGTCTGCATGGGATCATTATATCCCCATAATATTACAGATGGAAAAGCAAAGGACAGAAGTGTAGCTTGGACGAAGCTTCTTTGGAAAAGGACTTTAGTACAGCAGAGCCTTATGGATTTTAAAGAAGGAGCCCTATATAAAGATAGGATAATTTTTCCACCCATGGTTTGGGTTTGGAGTTTGCAGCTGACTTATTTGCTTCTATTTTCTTCCACTGAAAGAGATTTTTAAAACATCAAGCCTTTGAAGCAGCCAGGCAGCCTGTGTGTTGTTCATCTTCCCCAGGGGGCTCTAGATCCTCTTTTGGCTTTTCCCCCTGGAATATAGTTCACTACTTTAAAGTGCGCCTTTCTCTCCCTTTCTCCTGTTATAATCTCCTTAAACTCCTACTTTCTCTCCCTCGGATGTACTTTGAATACATTTCTAAGGATTTCCCCAGTATGGAAAATCCTTATTTTTTTATTCTTATTAAAATTTGTGGGATGGGGGCACAGCAAAAGCAGCCTCCTTTCTGAGATGAAATGCTAATAGCTAAAGGCTTGGCCTATTTAAGAAAAGTTCCTCTCCTATTATAGTGTGGGTATAAGCTGTGAAGTTTCTGATGCTTCAAGTGGAAGGGGCAATGAGTCGAAAAACACACACTGATCCCAATGGCCTTTTATTTTAAACAGGTAGGTAGAAAATATGCTTTTTATTTTAAACAGGTAGGTAGATCCTGTTGTGGTTGTGTGTCTTGAAGTCCTTTGCCAACTTATAGAGACCCCTATGGCGTATCATGTGGTTTACAACCATGACTTTCACCGCAACAAGAAATGGCAGCTGTGAGTTTTTTGTTCTTTTCCCCTATTGATCTGAAAAGCCAGCTTGTGAGGACAGCCCCTGCTGACAAGTTACATGTGGTATCATGTGCAGGATTATTTATTTAGAGGAGGTTTGCCATTGCCTTCCTCTGTGGCTTAGAGGCTGTGACTTGACCAAGATCACCCAGTGGGTTTCCATGGCCAAGTGGGGATTCGAACCCTGATCTCCTAGAGTCCTAGTTCAACATAAATGTCAACACCATGCACTGCACACAGCCTTGCAAACCACTGGGCGATGTTGCGTAAGTCACACTATCTCACCTACAAAGGAAGGCCAAGGTAAATCGGCTCTGAACAAATCTTTGCAAGAAAACTCCATAGGTTCACCTTAGGGTCTCCATAAATGAGAAATGACTTGATAGCATACAACAACAACAATTCTGTGTTTATTCAAAGATTTAGCTGTGTTAGTCTGTAGAATCAGAGATGTAGAGAAATCTTGTAGCACCTTTAAGACTAACTGAAAGAAAGAAGTTGGCAGCATGAGCTTTCAGCTTTCAGTCTGCTTCCTCAGATGCATCGTAGACTTCAGTCTACAAATGATCATGCTGCCAACTTCTTTCTTTCAGTTAGTCTCAAAAGTGCTACAAGATCTCTTTACATCTCTAATTCTGTGTTTAGTCAATTTAACATGATTGATTATAGTACAACGGTCCAGATAGCTACAGGGAAGAAGAAATTGATGGATACATAGATAGGGTTTGTAAGATTTTCCTTGGAAAACAGCATCACACCACCCCACATTTCTGATTGGAAGTGTCAGAGATTGAGCATGGCATCTTTTGCCTGCAGGAGCATGTGTTCTACCTGCTGTTCCCAATCCCCAGGGAAGCTCATCACCCTAAGTTTCAAATATCTACCAGGTGCGTTTCTGTGATCTTGAAACACTTAGGAGGTTGAGTGCATCCTAATACATCTACTTGTTTTTCTCCTGCCTCCCTAGGACCAGCTCCAACAGAAGATCATATGCCCTGGCCTGGTGTCCTGCCTGACAGCGGCTCCCAATGGTCTTTACATCTTGGCGGGGATTGCCGATAGCATCTACCTCTGGGAGGTAAGACAACAGAAAACAGGGCAGCGAGGTTTGCCTTTTCTCTCTCTCAATTTGGCTGGTATGAGGTGATATCCGAAACATTTGGAGACCTCACCACAAGAGGGCAGGCTCTTCCTTCATCTCAATTCACAGAAACTAATTTCATTTTGTTAGTGAGGGAGGTACGGGGGGGGGCTTGGATTCTCAGAGCTGTGTGTGTCTTTCCTAAATTGGATATCTTTATCCTAATTCCTGTGTACCTGGCATTTGAAGGGCTTTTTTTGTTAGGTGTCTTGCAGAAGGACAAGGAGGAGGTGGAGGCTTATATCTCCTACACACTAGCTGTTCCCCCTTTGCCTTCCAAATTCCCCTTTGAAAACTCTCATGATCCTATTGGAGAGGTGCAAAACTGGAGAGAGCAGCAGAAAGGGGCGGACAGGAAAGAAGATTAAAAAACAAGGCATCCAGCTCAGACAACTAAGCTGTAACTTGTCAGCAGGGGCTGTCCTCATAAGCTGGCTTTTCAAATCGATAGGCGAAAAGAACAAAATATTCACAGCATCTTCTTGCTGCGGTGAAATTCAAGGTTGTAATTGTCCTTGTTCAAGACAAAAGAAAAGGGCTCTTTGCCCATGTTCAGACTACAGTGGACTTTAGCATTAGCTCCCAAGTTCACTTGCAATCTGTTCACCCCTAAGCCTAGTAAATCTTGCATTTAGGAGGTCCTGCATGCAGGGTCTGCTGTCTCCAATTTAGAAGGATCAGAGGGAAAGAGACATGAGATATTTCTTTACAACTATTGGTCTTGGGGGATAGATCATCTGTCCAGCTGTAAGGCATCGTCCTTCCCTTCCCACTCACCTCCAACTGTGTCTTCGTCCGAAATTATATTCTTCAGAGTCATGCTCCACTTAGCTATGAGTTCTTTTTCTATCAGCTTCACAGCCTGCTCTCCAAGGGTTCTTTTCTGCCTCCTTTTTTTTCCTGCACAGAGAAGCAGAGGAGGGGAGCAGGGTCAGGGAGAAGGATGAATAATCCAGAAGCAGAGCCTCCCAGAACTGCTGATGCCTTCTCTTTTATTTTGAAGTTGTACATGCCAGCCTGGTCTGTACTTTCGGCAACCTTTCACCCAGGGTTAAGGAGTACCGCATGCATTTAATTCCAAACGCTGGCACGTTTATTTCCTTGGAGAACTGATAAAGCACGCATGAGGGAAGGAGAGATTGTAACTCCTTTTGATTTCAAATACAGGCAAATCTCAATTAACAAAGCCTCTGACAAAGAAGCGTTAGTGTCATAAGCTTGACTCAGAATATGTCAGTTCTTTTGCCATCCTCAGAAGTGCCGGCATCAGCAGCCATGAGACAGCCGGGCCTTGGTCTTTTGTCCAGGTTGGGTCCAGACTCCATGTGGCTCTTCTACCAAACCAATCTCCTTCAACTTCTTCCTGTATCAGCAGCCTTTCCACTTGGCTGCACTGGGAGAAGATACCTCCTTCCCATACCAGCCTCTGCCAGCAGCTATTCCACCTAGCTACCTTTGAAGGAAAGCTGAAGTGTACATCTGCCTGGAGAGACCCAACTGCTGTTGGGGTACCTGTCCTCCCAAAGCTTCTTCCATCAACAGACTTTCCACCTGGCTGCACTTGGGGAGAGACAGTAGGCCCACATCTGGGGTTATGCTGACTTGAGCCATCTGTTCTTTGGATGCACAGACATTTAGAATTGGAAAGACCCCTCAGTGTGGGAATATGCAATATCCACAATCATAACCATGGACTCCATCCTCTGTCCAGTCTCAGAAATGTCTTCTGCTCTGGCTATGATCATCCTGGATTTACTTACTCCACTTTCCCTTCTGCGTTCCCCCCTCCCCCTTTGTGCCTTGTCTGTGAAGTTGTGAGCCATTGTTTTAAATCAGCAATGGGAGGCTGTGGAACCTGGGCCATAGGCACCCCGGGACGCAGTCCCTGGATGTCCTTGTGGATAGGTCCTGAACCAATGGATACAAATGACAAGAAAGAAGATTCTGTCACAACATTAGGAAGAACTGCAAGAGGGTAAAAGCTGTTCAACAATGGAACAGACGACTTTGGATACCAAGGATTCTTTGCCTAAGACAGCACTCTGACTTGCATGGGGACGCCATAAATCAACAGGCGGCTTGAAGGCTATATATACACACACACATAGCAGGTGTCCTTGTAGTAGAGTGAATAGAGTAGTACATGTTTAATTCTTTCACCCATGCCTGACTGAGAAGGGCAGAGGTCTTGGCATGAGCATTTCCCCTCCAAGAAGCCTGATGGGTAGAACATTAAAACCAGTAAAACTGAAGACTCTGCAGTATTTAGGGCTTAAAGGTAATTGGCACAGACAAATTTTTACTCTTAATTTCCAGCTGCTGAGTAGCTCAAGATCCATGCCGCATCATTCTGAAGGGATACCTCCCAAATCCTTTGTTTAACTTTGATTTTGGAGACTTTTAGTTACACTAGAGCTATCCATTGGCTTGTGAAAGCAACCAGGACATGTCAGACCTTCAACTCTTCTATTTTTCTGTTCTCCGACACCTTCATAAATGGCAGAGGTACATTAATTGGCAATAACAAATGTACTGTTGTAAAATGGTAGCACGAGGCATTTCATCACCACCATGTGAATCATCATATCCTTGAGAACATAAAATACATTTATTTGATTAAAATTTCTGAACGAGGACACTTTCCTCAATTCACCTGAAAGTAAATGTGCAGCGAGCTGGTGTCAGTACTGTACGTTTCTATAAAATCCAGCTTAACTCAAAATTGCTACAGTCCTTGAAGTAACAGTAACTCCCAAGTAACTATTTTAGTTACTTTTGAAAAAAGCTGAATTTTTAAAAGGAAACGATAATGGCCAACTGCTCCTTTGAGGAGAGGGCATCCTGTATTTCAGCCATTGCAATAAAAGTAATTTCCCAAGCTCTGGTTCCTAGACAAACAAGTCGCCTGACCTTGGGCAAGTCGCACTCTCTCAGCCTCAAGACAAAGGCAAAGTCAAGTTCAATCTGAACAAATATTGTCAAGAAAACTTCATGATAAGCCTTAGGATCTCCATAAGTTGGAAGCGACTTGAAGGCACACAACAGCAGCAGCCGTTCACACTACAGAATTATCGCACTGTGATTCAACTGTAACAGCCATGGTTCCATG
This sequence comes from Sceloporus undulatus, assembly GCF_019175285.1. Classification (NCBI taxonomy): domain Eukaryota; kingdom Metazoa; phylum Chordata; class Lepidosauria; order Squamata; family Phrynosomatidae; genus Sceloporus; species Sceloporus undulatus. Next base: position 25,291,411 of record NC_056528.1, read on the forward strand.
CTATAGATTTCTGAGACTGGACGTTTAAGGGGTGGGATTTGGACTTCTCAGCCAGGTTGCTCTAGGGCCTCCTCAACCCAATGGAACCTGAGTTAGTTTAGATTCAACTCCATGTCTTCGACATTTTAGTTGTTTCCATTTGAGGGTTTTTATTACACTTGGCCGGCGGAATTTGTCTTTGCATGAATCCTTTGGAATATTTTTATTCATTTTGATTCTAATGGCAAGGAAAGTTCCTGGGCCTCTGGAGTGCCTGATCTCTTCTCTTTATTTCTCTCATTCATCCCCCCACCACCACCACCAAAAACTCTTCCCTATCTACAGGTATCTAATGGAAACCTGCTTGCAATTCTGAACCGACACTATCAAGACCTCTCTTGCTTGGCCTTCACAGACGACAGCAGCCATTTTCTCTCGGGGGCTAAGGACAGTCTTGTGATAGTCTGGAACCTTTACAGGTACAAGTTGGGTCCACTTCTATACATCTCCTCTCCCTCTGTTGATACATCTGTGCTTCAGGAATACACTGGACCCTTGTTATACACTGGGGTTTAGTTCCAAGATCCCCCATGGATAACAAAATGCTCAAATCCCATTAAATATAATGGCATAGCAAAATGGTGTCCCTTATAAAAAAAAAAGGGAAATCAAGGTTTGATATTTGAAATTTATACTTGAACATTTTCAAACTGTGGATATTTGAATCCATGTATAAAAAATCCATGTATAAGAAGAGCTGATTGTAATATGGTTTGACACCACTTTAACCCCCATGACTCAGTGCTGTGGATTCTTGGGATTTGTAGTGGCACTAGAGTGCTCTGACAGAGAAAGCTGAATATCTCCCAAAACACTCATGACTTCCTTGGCTGCTCTCTTTTCCCACTACACCAGGAGAAGCGGCAGTGGTGATAGGGCTGAAGAGACAAGCTTCCTTCTCCAGGAACAAGAGGCTCCTCTGTTCCAGAAGTTTCCGCCAGGGATGTTCTGTTCTCTAGAGCAGCATTTTGATAGATGCTCGAGGGAACACAGTGCTGGAAAGCCATCCCCTTGGAGCATGCTGGACGCCAGCACTTTCCTGGCAGCTTGTGTTTTTAATAAGCCAGAATGTAGGATGACAGGCACTCACTCTCGGCTCCTTTGCTCTTTTTGCAAAGGCGACTTCAAAAATCAGAATTTGGGGGTATTACATTTTTGGACTAGAAGTCCCATTGTCTTCTAGCCAGAATAATCATACTAGCTAGGGAGGAGAGTGGAAATCCTGCAAACTGCGTTCTTGAAAAGTAACTTCTGAAGGCTCCTCCTGACTGCAATAAGCAACCAAATGGTGGCCATATTGACCGCTCATTTTGATGGTAGCATGCAATCTCCAGGTTTAGAAGTAGCATGCCCCTGAGTTGTGCTGAAGAGCAACGATAGGAAAATACTGTTTGTTCCCTGACTGTGGGCTTCTTGATTTATTTATCATTTTAAACTTTTGTATTTCTTTTAAACACATAGCTAATACCACCAAGCCCTAGGAGGAGCAGCTTAGGGAGCTAGGTATGTTTAACCTCCAATAGAGAAGGTAAAGGGGTGACAGGATAACCATTGTTAAATATTTCAAGGCATGCCATAATGAGGACGGAGCAAGTTTGTTTTCTGCTGATTCAGAGACTAGGGCACAGAGCAGCGAATTCAAGCTGCAGGAAAAAAGACCCTACCTAAACATTAGAAAGACCTTCCCGACAGTAAGAGTTGTTTGGAGTGGATTATGCTTGCAGTATGGTGTAGTGTCCTTCTTTGGTTTTCCAACAAAGGCTTGAATAGGGCTTTGGTTTTCCAACAAAGGCTTGAAGTTGGATTGGATGGCCCTCGGTTTCTTTTCCAGCTCTATGATTTTATAAATTAGGAGAACCATGGCCTGGTCCCCACTGAGCCATGAAACTAGGTGACCTTGGGCCAGTTTCTCTCTTCCATCTTCCTCACTGGATTGTTGTGAAGACAAAGCTAGACACAGGGAAAGCCACGTGGAGTCTCAATGGAGTAGAAGCGGAGTGTAAATGTAACCAGTAAATGCCATTAGAAATAAGTTGGTGATAGTCATTAGAAACAGGGTGGTGAAAGCTCTGTTTGGAGAGAAACATCCCTGCCTGCTTGCTTAGAGGCAATTCTAAAGCAGTCGCAGTGAGCCATTTCTTCTGTGCACCAGAAGGTAATGGCATCAATCACAAAGACACTAAGTAAAAAATTACCTGCCCTTCCAATGGGTTCTGATTGGAAGGAGACAAGACGAGAGCAGCGACTTGTGCAGAAACACACAGCAGCCTCCTCTCCCTACCTCAAAAGCCCTTAATTTAAATAAATTATATTGATGACATGCAGGAGGAAGAATTATGGCTCCCCGCATCTTCCCTTGCCAGCAAACAGCCCCCTCCTATTCAATCTGCCTGAGCAGCTCTGAACCTCTTGTTGGACAGATATAGTTGTGTGGCACAAGCATCCACTATACTCTCCAAGATGTGCCTGGGCCTTTTCTCCCTCCGTGGATCAAAGATGTCTCAGAATTTTCCCTTTCTATCTGTAAAGGGGGGGGGGGGGGGAGCCCCGCCCGAAAAAACAACAACGAAGTTCCTCAAATATAATATGCAGAGATTAATAAAAGCTATGTATCATTTGTTGCTGTTGTGTCAGTTCTGTTGTATGACAACCCTCTCCTAGGGTTTTCTTGCCAAAATATCTTCAGAGGAGATATGCTTTTGTTTTCCTGAGAGACTGAGAGTGCAGGACTTTTCCAGTGACACCCGGGCATTTTTGTGACTAAGCAAAGATTCGAACCTGTTTCTTTCTCAGCGTGCTCCAGACTGACCATGTCCAAAACCCAGACCCTCGCCACGTGTGGTCGCAACACAGCCTTCCCATTACGGACCTCTACTGTGGCATTGGCGGACCCATGGCACGAGTCGCCACAGCCTCACTAGACCAAACTGCGAAGGTAACAGTGAGCCCAGGTAACATTCAAAAGAAGTCTGTGAACTGGCCTTGTTTAAGTTGACACTGATCCAGTGGTTATAGCTTGTCCCAGGAGTAATAGGGCTTCATATGAAGAGTGCCAGATGTTCCAGTGAGGATGAAGGACTAAAGAGAAAGGTCTCCCCAGAAGATATCAAAACATGGGCAGGCTCATACAGGAGAATGCACTGCTTTAGATGAAGTGTACCTGAACCTAAAAGGCTTTATAGGTCATAACCTACCCTTTGAACTGTGTCCAGAAGCAGACCAACACCATTAAAGCTGTTTCAGCAAGATTATTGTGTATTCTCTGTAGACCACAACTCTCAGAATCCCTGCCATATGTTTGAGAAAGGAAGTATGGTCCATAAAGTTCATTTTCCAGACTTCTGACCAAGGTTAATGAGAGTTGTGTTATTTATTTGCTTACTTAACATATCTGCCTCACCTTTTCCCAACTCTGGGAATCAAGGTGGCTTACAAAAATGAGATACAAATAAAGTCTCAGGTCCCTAAAAACATAAAAAAGTTAAAATATGATTAAACTCTCCATAGAACGAAAACCAATTTAAAAGCTATTAAATTGTTTTTCTAGGCCATCGCATATGGGGGGAAGGGGAAGGCAGCTTTCTAGTTACTCATCTCCTTCTGTCCATCCAGCCTTACTCCTTTTTATAGCATCCAAGGGATCTTCAAATGATGCTATTTTAAAAAGAGAGTGTTAATTATTCGTATAAAAGCCAACCTTCTGCCACATTGCGTTTCTGTCTGTCTGTGCCATGTATCGAGGGATGTTCCAAAGTGGTCATACCTGGTAGCTAATTTTGTCTTTTGCTTTGTGGGGCTTGTCTATAAAGTCTTGGCTAATCCTTGCTCTCCTCTTTCCTTAGCTGTGGGAGATCTCTTCTGGCGATCTCCTCCTTTCTGTCGTCTTTGATGTGAGCATCATGTCAGTGACCCTTGATTTGGCTGAGTATCATATGTTCTGTGGGGGAATGGACGGCTCCATCTTCCAGGTCGACCTTTGTTCTTGGGTAGGTCCAAGCCTCGGCAGCATTTAGCCAATATATCAAGCTGGTGGTGAGGACAGAGATTATCAGAGAGAAATCTTGGTGCCCTGTTTACTTCTGGTCTGATTTCAAGGTGCTGGTATTGATGTTTGAAGCCCTTAATAGCTTGGGACCTCCATACTTGAAGGAGTGCTTCTCTGTCTATATGACTGCTTGAAAACAGATCTCAGGTCTCAAGTTATTTCTGATTTATGGCAACTATAACGCAAACATGAAGTTTTCTGTGTAAGAGTGCTTCAGAATAGCTTTAATTTGGGGCTGAGAGAGTGTGAGTTGCCCATGGTCACCCAGTAGGTCTCCATGGCTGAATGGGGATTTGCACCCTAGTCTCCCAGAATCCTAATCCAACACTCCAACCCAAGTATGGTGCCTTCAAACATGGCTTGTAACCTGTTTCCTGTGCCTCCTTGCAGCCTGTTCAAAGGGAGAGAGGCTTCCAGTCAGACCAAGAGAATGGGAAGATCTTCAAAGGGCATAGGTGAGTGCCATCTAGGGTTGCCAGGTGCCCCCTTTTATAAAGGATGTCCTCCTATCTGAGGGACAGAAACCTATCCTTTTTTTGGACTGGCAGGCATGGATTCGTATAAGTAGAAGGGGATAGTGGGAAAAGACACACACAGTTGAAGAACTTCCAGATGTTTTGGCTGTGAGGGCTACAGTTCAGATCTCATGTGAAAATGGGTAGTGAATGAATCAACACAGGGCTACTAAAATTTGGCTCTGTGGACTGGTGCCAGTCTGTGAGGTATTGAGTGATAACCTGTGCCAAGTCTCCAGGAAAGAAAGAAACAGATGTAGTCAGTGGGCACAAACACAGTGTCAATCCCTGTCTCGGTTGTGGGGTAGGGTGAACCTTGCTAGTCTCCTCCATTAGATACCTAAAGAAGCACTGAATTAGTAGATGCTCTGAATTCTGGCACAAAGAAGCAACAGATGATCCTCACTCCTGAAGACATAAATGCTGACGTAACTAAAATTACTCCCTAGCCTTGGGCAACATGCACAGGTCCCTGGCTCAACAAAATAACCAAGCAGATGTAGTAAAACCAGCAGCAGTGTTATAATTAGACCTCCCTCCACTCATTCAGATGGCGTTGGAATCCCGCTGTGAGGAAATTATGCTGCTTTCTGAATGCTGTCAGACTGCAGCTCCCAGCATCCCTATCCAATGTAGCCAGTGTTGAGGGCTGGTGGGAGTTGGAATCCAGCCACATCCAGAGGGCCGGAGGATTCCCACCTCTGCTTTGCACCCTCTAATGAAGGCCTTTTCCTCTATCCCCCAACTGCCGTCCCAAACAGGAACCAGGTGACGTGCCTCTCCATCTCCACCGACGGAAGCCTTTTACTTTCCGGCTCTCACGACGAAACCGTTCGGCTGTGGGATATCCAAAGCAAACAGTGCCTGCGCACGGTCAATTACAAAGGTGAGTGTGCAGGTGGATTGAAAGAAAGGCCTCCTGAGGATCTCTGGACCTCATCTGGGGAGAAATCTGTCTGGTAGCGCAAACCTAAGCTGTTATCAGGGCTTTATAGGTCAAAACCGATACTTTGGCATTGTGCCCGTTAGATCTTTGAGGATCCTAAGCAGAGTCTGATCATCTCTGAGTCAGACTAGATTAGAAGGCTTCTGTACTTGTCAGTCTGGAGGTAGTGCTGAATCATTTTAGTTCAAACAGGAAATTGCTGCCGAGGGAAAAAGGTAGACCTGATGTCTGGAGACTGAAGAGCCTCCCATCATGTGCATACAAATGGCTGCACTTGGTGCAGAAACACCTAACAGCGGGAAATCTTGAGCTTCTCTGCTTTTCCCAAGTCTAAACATGAAATTCATTTATGTTTCCTATACACCTGATACACATAGCCTGGAGGTAATTTTGTACACAATTTTTATCAATGATTTTGCCTGTGAAACAGAGTTTGTATACACTGAACCATCAGGAAGCAAAAGTGTCACTATTTCAGCCTACCATGTGAACAGTTTTCGAATTCCAGATAAGGGAGACTCAACCTGTATTGGAATTCTTTCAGTGTTCTTTCTGCCTCTGGTACTCAATTTTCTATTAAAGTAGTAATGCCCAGGCACACACTGACAGGTTTCCTTGTACAGCTCTGAGGAGTTGTTGGCAATTCATACGCAAATTTTCTGCATTTCAGCACTAAAGGAGACATTTCAGGGGTGGGAAGCAGCAAACAGTTATAATCAGAGACGCTGTTTCCTTGAGTCTCATAATCTTTCTGTACATCATCTTCACTTTAATGAGCTTCATGTCCAAGTGCAGTGTTGTTTCCGCTTCATTACCAACAGCAACATGATTTACAAATTCTCTTAGCTCTCGCTGTTTTTAAAAAGAGGCCCGAAAACGTTCCGTTAGCTAAGAGGGCATAAAACGTGCATGACTGGATCTTAAATGCCAGGACGTGAGTCGATACTATCAATTTTTCATTGTGCCCGATTTGCGCTTGGGGTGCTCTGCCCTACACATTTTGGCCCGTAAGGCATTGTAGGGAAAAGTTAAGTGCAAGAAGGGTTCTTTGGCTAGTTCAAAGTCAGCTGCCATCCCATCCTTCCTCTAAAAGAAGAAAACTCCATGCTTAGAGGCTATAAGGAAAAGTCAAGCTGAATGACTCATATATATTAAAAATATAGGCATCTATATAATTAGTAAGGAGCCAGGAGTAGTCTGAGGGCTCTGGGAGACCAGGGTTCAATTCCCTGCTTAGCTATAGAAACCCACTGGGTGACCTTGGGCAAGTCATACTCTCTCAGCCTCAGAGGAAGGCGAAGAGAGTATGACTTGGAGTATACTCCAGGTATTGCTGGATGGCATATCCCAGCAGCCCATAGCCAGCATACCAGTGTGCAGAGGGCTGGGAATGGCCACAACATCTGGAGGGCTGCAAGATCCCAAACTTTGTACTGCATGATTTTACTCCCTTTCCACCTTCCATGATTGACCTCTTTTAATTTTGTACCCATTATCCTTTCTTGCTCCCTTTCCCATTGGGAATGGATTGTGGGTTTTCTCCTTCCAGCCTTTCCAGAGCAGTTACAGTATAGATCACATTTTGAGGGGTGAGCCTTTAGCTTGGGCAGATCTCTTTGCTATATTCCCCTGCTCTTCCACCTCCTTGTTCCAGTTACAACAACCTGACTTGGCATACCTGACACCTCTCTGTATCCATGGTCCTTTTCACCCCAGTGGGAACCTCCATTTTAGCTCTAGAATTCCCTTTGGGCTGAAATTTGGCCCCTTCCTTCTCAGCCTATGAAACAGTTCCTTCCCTCTGGGGTTCATTTCTTGTTAACTGGGAGAAATATCCACTCTTTCTGAGTTTTATAACCATCTTCTCCTCACTCTCCAATTTTAACCCGCCTTCAGATATCTAATTACTTTCCACCCCCTCCGTCCTGTTCAAGAAAAATCCATCCATGCTTGTGAGCTCTGGCAACCAACCGCTATTGTCACTGTCCCCGGGGGAAGCATTAACATCCTTTATCTCAACAGAGCAGAACACCCGATAAGAAGCTGGCACTGGGCAGCCGATGTCTCTTTTTTCCTCCCGACATCCTTGTACATTTCCCCCCCCCCCTTTTTTTTTTTCAGTATTTCCCTATCCTTCCCCCTCCACTTGGCTTTAGAACAGCCACTCGGCTGCCTATCTTCCACGCTCCCTGGCACCGCTGGCCTTCCGTAGCCTCCGCTCTGACACCCGGTGGCTTGTTCTCTGCAGGGCAGAAGCCAGTAAATCCTATGCGTGTAGCGGCCGCTAGACAGCCCTAATAACGAGGTTCGAAGTCGTGTAATTTAATAAGGCGCCGGCGGCCGCTGCTCCTAAAACAACCTATCCTTCGTATTTTTAACAAGCAGTGGCCAGTTTTAAGCATTTGGTGGCTGCCAAGGTACTTCTCGGGCTCGTCATCCCCACACTGGAAGTGGTTGCTGCGGGAAGGGGACTAAATTCAACAGCTGAAGGCTCCCCTGTGGGACTGAGTCGCTCTGGTTGCCCTCTGATTGCACAGTCACACTCTCTCAGCCTCAGGGGAAAACAAAGGCGAGCCCCCTGGGAACAAATTCTGCATTCAGCCATGGGGTGCACCACAGAAATATAACACTGGGACTTGTGTCTGCTGCCCCTCTAGATGAGTTGCTGCTCTGCTTTCATCTCATCATGCCTGGTAAATACTAAAACAGAGGGAGGCAAAATAGTAGGCCTCATAGGATCATAGAGTTGGAAGATACCCCAAGGGTCACCCAGTCCAACCCCCTTCCATGCATGTGGTGTCCAGGGCCATATTTGGGCTCCCAAGGGTCCAAATGTCCTTGTGCCCTCTAAGGGGTGAAGAGACCATTCCCACCATGTTTGCAAATGTCTCCAGATGCCCTTTAAGGGGTGTGGGGTGTATTTCCATCACATTGTGGCCCAACTTTTAGGCCAAGGAGAGACTCCCCCCCCCCAAAAAAAAGGGAAGTGACCTGCTAAAAAATAAATAAATTTAGCCTCAAAAGTGATCACCTAAGGATGCATTTCTCCATTTAAATATTCCCCTCCTTACATACACACTCATACACAAACAGAGGGACACATGGTCTTTAGGCCCCAAATTGCATTTTTACAAAAGCCAGGGTCGTTTGTGGGAGGAAAATGGGGTGACACCCCATCTTGAAAAGCTTGACTTCCAGTGTGGACAAGATTTGAGCAAGTCAGGCCATTGGTCTGACAGTGTCCTTAAAACCTGGTTGTGGGAGGTCCATTCCCATCTGTTCTCCAATGTTGTTTCCAAAGTATTCTTTTGGGTTTTGCTCCTGGGAGCAGGGATAGCTGTGGCTTCATACTTACAGAGAAGGTGGAGCATCGTTTTCAAAGAGCACCAAGCTTAGCCAGAGATCTCCCTTTTACTGGAGAGAGAGGTGTGCATTTCTGCATGCAGAGGCCAAGGACAATTAGATTGGAACTCGAACTACAGACAGCTGCAAGCAAGCAATGACCAACGAATTTTGGAGTGGCATCCCTCATCATTTTGTTTGAACTGAAGGCAGGGAGGGGAGTTTGGGTCTGCCTGGCTCTCAGTCAGCCGGCAGGGAGGACGAATGCTGGAAAAAGCCAGATGCTGAGTAACACTCTGCTAGTTTGGCTGGCACAACAGCACAATGGCCCTAGTGAGGGCAGTGCCCCTGTGGTACAGACCAGGTTCGTGTTATAAATAATCCACCTTTTAACCCCAAACCATGGTTTAAGGCATCTTACAAATTAACCCAAATTTTTGTTTGTTATGTACCTTCAAGTTGTTTCCGACTTATGGCGACCCTAAGGCTAACCTATCCTGGGGTTTTCTTGGCAAGATTTGTTCAGAGGAGGTTTGCCATTGCCATACCATGAGGCTGAGAGCATGTGACCTACCCAAGGTTGCAGTACCTGACAGTTAAACCTGGGCAGCAGTTTACTCCATGCATTTGGGGAAGCGGGCCCAACTCTAGGAAAGCTTATACTATGTCTTTTGCTCATTTAGCCTCCAAGGTGCTCCAAGATCCCTTTGCATACAGATATTCTAAACCAGTGGTTCCCAAACCTTGGTCCTCCAGATGGTTTGGACCTCCCAGAATTCCTAACTATTGTCCATGCTGGCTGGGGTTTCTGGGAGCTGAAGTCCAAAATATCTGCAGAACCAAAGTTTGGGAACCACTGTTATAGACTAACATGGCTATGTCTCTGAATGCTATCTCTGACCGTTAAAAGATACAGAAAGGTAGCATTAAAATGACAATCAGTGGGTTGCACAGAGCAGTTTTTTGATGGAGATGGTAGTTTGCTGAACTTTCCCTGGTCCTGCAGCCGCAACATTGTGAGTTTGATACCAGGGACTCCAAGGTTGACTCAGCCTTCCATCCTTTCGTAGGTTGGTAAAGTGAGTACACTACCAAGCTTGTTGGTGGCAATTGGGTCACAGATTATAAACCTCTTAGAGAATGCTAAGTTCACTAGCAAGAAGTATAGAAATGTAAATGCTAAATGCTATTGTTCTGTTAGAGTTGTTCATACCTTCTCCAAATCTTGTTTGGTTGCCTGATGGATACAAGTGTGTGTGTATGTGTGTTTGAGAGAGAGAAAGTATGTATTCTGTGTATGTGCTGAGACCCTCAGAGGTGATTTAAGGTTGGATTTGCAACTGGCGGCAGCCAGCCGCCTGAGTGGTTAAATGCGGTAATTAAAGCGCTCATTAACTCTGTGGCGCGGGTGCATGTGATGGATTGTTAGTGGGAGACAGCTGCGAGAGCCATGGCCCGGTGATGGATAGCTGAGGCCAGAAAGCTGCGGCACCTCTGGGTGCCCAGGGGAGGTATAACACACAGCTCCTCCCAGGCTGGCTTGAGGTATGTTGCTTCAAGGCTGGGCGCCTCACCTTTCCGGCAAATTGAAGTTGCACAGGTGACTGCAGGGGAACCACACAGGTACCCCACGTTTTGAGTTCTGGCCAACTCAAGGGGAACATCTACTCAGGCAAAGCTGCAGCCTCATTAGTTGCTGGTGTTATTGGTTATGCTCTGTCTCCATGCAGGTCACAACCTCAAAACTCCATTGCAGAGCCGTAAAATCCTAAATTATCTGAGCAGTCATCATCCCCGCTTGCTTCGTTAGCAGACGCCTTAACATTTAATATCCCAATCTTCCACACTGGGAAGTTATAAAGTGCAATTAAGCAAAATTGCAATGATCACTAAAAAACAAAGAGACTGACGCATAAATTCTGAGACAGCGCAGTCTGAAGGCATCGACCGTTTTGAAAATCCATTAAAAATGCCAGAAGAGTGGTGTTGAAATTAAAAAAAAATGCTTGGCTTCGTTTGGAGATAATGAATGAAGATTGTGATGAATATCAACCTGAGGCAGGTTGGTGGTTGCGAGGTGCAGAGGTGCCACCAAGAAGCCACTGCTCAGAGCTTGGAAAAAGCAGCATATGGATGATGATGATGATGATTGTTAGTAGAAGTGTACTTGGAAGGACCATAAGCAGAAGTCGAGCCTCTGCTTTTCTCTGAGAGGTTCCCAGGTTCAGTTCCTGATTTCTCCACTTGGAAAGAAAGCCAGGGAAGGAACTGCTGCCCTTACCCTCTGGAGGAAGCGTCTCAGTTCCTAAGGCTATCAACTTTGTGGGACATCCATATTGGCTAATTAACCACTTACATTGGATGTGTCCACACAAATAGATGTAGATCTCTATGCAGTTATAACAGCTAACTTTTACCACTGAAGAAGATGCATGGTTTGGTTCTATTTTTATTTATATATGTGTGTGTGTGTGTGTGTGTGTGTGTGTGTGTGTGTGTATATATATATATATTTGTTGTTGGCTTCCATTGTTATCCCTTCCATATGTTCTTTTGGAAGAGCTTAAAGCCTTACTTACACTCTGATTGCCTGATATTTCTATATATATTGTTCATTGGTTGGGATGTATAGTTTTTAGCCTTGCATATATTGGAAATCCTTGTAATTTTTACAAGACATTTTGTATTCTTTATCGCTTTCACCTTCAGGCCTAGCATACAGCCTTTATATGATTTTTGCTTGCCTGAAAGTTGGATAATACTGTATTTCTGACGTATTATTCTTTGAATACTGCACTTAATAAAACTGAGCTATCTCTTTGAGTAATGCTATTTTCCCCCTAGACTTTTCTTGTTTTGCTACAATTCCTTGTGTAAGCAGAAGCCAGAGGAATTTGCCCATGTAGACAGTCACTCTGTATGTTCTCATTGACCATGGAAGTCTGTCCCCGATAACCCAAATCCTTTATTTTTGTCTCTTCAGGTCCGATCACTAATGCTTTCCTCACCCTGGCCCCCGCTAACATGCTCAACCCGGACAGCAAACCCAGCATCCCCCTGCCGAAGTTCAGCCGTCACCTCCATGGAATGGAGACCTCTGAAAACCCCACCAACGATGGGCTGACGCTGTGCTTGGGGTTGCATCAGAAGGTATGGAGGTGGTGCTCTGCTGGGAAAGAGATGCTCTGCTAGAATGGTGCACTGAGCCTCCGAAATATTTATCCTGCCTTACGAAGCAAGGAAGACACATCAGCAGATGGCTGGTCCCTGGTGGGGTGATGCAGATTTTCAAAATGGGCAGAGCTTGACCGTTCTGGTACAGTGGGCCCTCTGGGAAGGGGAAGGAAAAGATTGGCATGTGCAGGTTATATTTCTTTGCATACCTTCCAACATTTCACAGATGAAAACGGGGACAGGTGTAGGTAAGAGTTTGGCCAAGATGACAAAATGTACGCATTAGGAAGAACAGGGAGGATGCAGCAATTTGCTTTTGCCCAAGCCAACTGGGAAGGGCAAGCTTCTGTCTCCTTTTGTTTTCTTCCCTTGCTGAGTTAGTTAAGTTGGACTGAGTTGAATTAACTGGCTGCTTTTCCGTTTCCACCCTTCATGGCATGGCTCCTTTTCTTTTCTGGTTCTCTGCCCCCATGCAAACCTGCTGACTTCCCTCACCAGAAATGCATTTATTTCTCAGCAGCAGTTCAGTGGATGTCCTTCGTCCTTGGCTGGGAGGGAAAGCAGGGAAGGAAGAGGCACATGATGGAAAAAAGACAAAGGAAAAAGTTTTTTTCAGGCAAGTTCAATTCACAGACTGGTTGCCTGGGATTTCCACCATCTTCCCCCTCAAAGGGCGCTTCGATATGTTGTCTCTCCTACCTGTCATCCCCTTCCCCATGAGACTGATGGCTCTGCCAGTCTTTGATGGATTACTAAGGGAGGCTTTACATTCCCCAGCAACTGACATTTCTTCTATTTTGGGACAGACCAAGAAGCCCACCTAAGGAACATGTCAGGTATCACATCTGGAATTACAGAGATTGATTTTCCAAATGCCCCCAGCCCATTCACCTCCTCTTTTCTGACACTGAGCACAGTTCCTGCTGAAGCCTTGTTTCGTGAAAGGGCATTCCCAAAATTTGGAGACATGTGCCCTAGCTTCCAAAACCAGACAGGATCTGGTGCTTTCAGGGTATTTATGTTCGCCCTCTGTGCAGGGTATTGATACTAAATATTGGACAGCTGCTTCTAGCAAATGACAGGTTAACTTTTTAAAACCTACCCTTGCTGAACAGTCCAAAAAGGGTCCTGTTGTTTAATGTTCCTTGTATCCTAGGCCTGACACTGGCAATCTTGAGTTACAGTTGTTGTCGTTGCTTTGGTTTCAAAAAGGACAGTTTGGGGTTGGAATTGATGGAGGCTCATAAAACTGGCACATGTGCTTCAGGCTCAGTTGCAGTCATGGCTACAGTGTCAAGCAGCATTGCGGGATCTTTTTATCACAACTTGAGACTGATAACCTGGCAGATCTCTTCCAGGCAGTTGTCTGGCTTTGCCCCAAAACCCTTCTATGTAACTAAGTCCCAGGTGTGAGCAACTGAACAGATAATTATCTATTCTTTCTCCGTTTCTCCCTGCCTGCATTTCCCTTCCTTTCCTCTGTTCTCTTCCCTGCATCTGTTTTTGGACTCCAAGACCCTTGAGGCAGAGATCTGTGTCTCCTCCTTCTCTGTAAAGTGCACGGATCATGCTCTGTAAATATTTAAACAGGTTTTAGAGACTTATTTACTCTGCTTTTATATCTTTTAAATCCCTGCCATTTTAAAATTAAGGAATTGCGTGAGCTGGTTTAGTATTTTTGTTTTATGGCGTGTGCCGTTTTTAACCTGGTCTCTGGCATAACCATGACTTTTTTTGTGTCACTATCTACTTATGGTGTTTACTTAATGAAATTGTGTTTTATATCTGATACGCAACATGTGATGCGAGTCACCTTGTGGAGACAGTTTTCAAAAAGGCAATAGCTTGTCTGTTTCAGTATAATAAAGCGGGGGGACCACGGGAGGAGGAATCTAGTGGCATCTTTTACACTAATTGATTTATTTTAGCATGAGCTTTCATGCATTTGAAATCCGTTGGTGGAATGCAGTAAAGAGAAAAAGTATGATTGAATTCCATGAAAAAGTTAGGCTCAAAGGTTGCCAGTACTGTATAAAGCCTCTCTCTTTTCCTTACAATGGAGAAAGCTGACATGAAGAGAATCAATTTGTTTGAAATGTGGTGCTGGAGGAGAGGCTGACAGATACCAAGGACTGCTAAAAAAGACAAATGAATGGACCCAAGAGCAAATCACACCTGAACTCTCACTAGAAAATGACTAAACTGAGGCTGTTGTACAAAGTACAACATGAGATGGCAAGATTTATTGGAGAAGGAAGTAATACTTGATAAAGAGGAAGGCAGTAGGAGGACAGGTAGGGTGCATTGATATTGTAGAAATAATGCAGTTTGATATCAGTTTAACTGCCATGGCTCCATCCTGCAGAATCCTAGGGTTTGTAGTTTGGTGAAGCACTCTTTGGCAGAAAAGGCTAAAGTTCTTGTAAAACTCCAAGTCCTAGGATTCCATAGGATGGGGCTCCAGCAATTAAAGTCGAGTCAAACTGCATTATTTCTGCAATGCAGATGCTCCCTAAATTATCCATATTAACTTTTGGGTCTTCTGTTTTTCTTTCCTGCCTTTCTTGTGATTCCCCCCTCCCTTCACTTTAGTAGGAACTGTGTTTGCAATTGATTTACTTCAGCACGTATATCATATTCCTGTAGCGTTTCATAATGGATGTTGTACCGTAGACAAAACTAATCTGAATCTGGAGACTAGGTGGTCTATTACAAGGGAGAGCGAAGGCCACATGCATCCACCTGAATTGTGTCTGCGGCTCCGTGTGTGTGTGTGTGTGTGTGTGCGTGCGCGTTTGCACACACCTCCACAAAAAGCAAGACGATATCTAGGGGTCTTGGAAGGCATTTCCATTATTTCCCCTAGAGTACATTTAGGGATAAATCAATAATATTTTTGTGATTGTTTTGCTTTTGGTGGGAACCGTTGTGATGGAGGGGTGCCTCCAAAGTCTCCTGGAGGACTGATGGGACCTCCTATGCTTCAACAGTTGTGGTTGTGGTTGTAGCTGTTGTTGTTGTTTTTCCCAGGGAGGGTCTTTACTTTTCTTCTTAAGAGTTTCTGTGATCAGCCCCAGGCCATTTCCAAACCAAACCCAGGATGGAAACGAAGTTGAAGCTGATAAACAGTTGTCCGGGGGAAGCGGAGCCAAATTCATGCAACCTTCACAGAGAGCGCGGCACAGCCTACCCGCTGTGTAACGTTGGGATTGCAGTCCCGTTCTTTGCCTGTTTCTGCCTTTCCCTCGTGGGAGAGAAGCACAATGACACGATGTCTTCTGTGTTGGGGAAACACAGGAATAACAATCAATGGGGAAGAAAAGGGGGTGGGGTGGGGGGAACAAAAGGCGCTGCAGATTGCAAACATCCACCCCGATGGGGATAAAGATCTCTCCTATCTCCTGTTATCGGCGGCCTGTCTGCTCCGAAATTAGAACAGCATCTTGGGGCCGCCGTGACTGGAGTTCCTGATGAGCCTCTGCAGAAGATGGAGGTTCCTCACCCCATGCTGAGCAAAGAGGGGGCAGAGAGAAAGCCATATCGCGGCACGTTTTGGGGGAGCGTGAAGTATCTGGTCCAGATCTTTTGTGTTTGTCTCCAAAGGTGACCTTCCAGGCAATGGCCCCACTCTTTCTTCTCTCTCCAGCCAGCCTTCTGGACTTCTATCTCCTCATACCTGCTGCAGTCCCTCAGCAAACGGGGGGCTTATCTCCCCTCCCTTTCCCCCGCGTCAAAATGGCTAAAAGATTTTCTGTGCCTTTGCTCAATCGTCCATCAAAATGGGGACTGCAATCAAGAAATCAGAGAAGGATTAAGATTTGGAAGCGGCAGTTCTCTAAAGGAACTCGATGAGATCTCCAAGTGTAAAGATACATCACCGAATGCCAACGTCCAGGCCATGGCATGTTTGGTCTCTACAGACAGATGCGGAAGTTGGATAGAGAAGAAAGCTGACAATCGGCAGAAAAATGTAATTAATTTGAAATGTCATGCTGGAGGAGAGTTCTGTGGATTCCATGGACCGCCAGAAAGACAAATGTATGGGTCTGAGAGCAAATTGAGTCTGAAGGCAGAATGATTAAAGGGAGGTTATTGTACTTTGGACATACCACAACAACAACAACAACAACAACAACAATAATAATAATAGTTGATTCATTACAAGTCATAACCATGTTAATCTGGAATATCAGTATGCAAAGGGATCTTGTAGCACCTTTGAGACTAACTGACCAAAACAACTGATAGTATAAGTTTTCCTAGACATGGCCTACTCCTTCATTCATGGAATGAACACATGACAAAAGACAATAATGTTGGGGAAAATGGAAGGCAGTAGGAAAAGTGGAGGTGGATTGACTCAACGAAGGAAGCCATGGCTGAGCTTGCAAGACCTGAGCAGAGCTATTGATGATTTTGGAGGCGTCTTGTTAAGTTGAAGCGGACTCGGCAGCATCTAAACAGCATCACCAGGTGACCATACTCACTGCCCATGTCTGGAGAGGAAGAAATAAGTGCTTCCATGTCTGCAGCCTCGTCACACGGTGGTGAGAGGTACAGTCGAATTACTGGTTGAAAGAATAGCCTTGGGATGATGGTGGCTGAATTGAGTTTCCAGTCACCCTGGAAAGACAGTTGGGGAAAAGATGGACAAACTGCACCAAACTGTAGACTAAGGGAAGCTAGTCTCAAAGGTACTACAAGATCCTTTGCAGACTGATATTCTGCTTTTGACTGCCATGCAGCAGCTGATAACAGCCATATTGGCAGCTAATAACAAAATAATAATAATAATAATAATAATAATAATAATAATAATAATAATACAGTAGTACTTAGTGCAGTCCACCAAAGGCTTTGAAGTTCCAGAGTTTAGGGAAATTAATTTTGCAAACTATACCTCCAGCAATCTTGTTGGAGGATTATGAGAGTTGTAGTCCAAAAAAACAGGGGAAAAAATTAAAGTGGAGAAAGCCATTGATTTAGCCAGACTTTGGCCTGTAAAACTCTTATCCCATGATATGGAGTGTAAAATAACCATAATCATAATAAAAGTGACGCATTTCATCTGTGTTTCCATAAGAGGGTAGGTTGTGAGCCATTGGCGTCTTAACAGACCAGCGGGTTTGAGTGGCAAGGATCTGTTCAGTGCGTTGTCTGCCTTGTCCGGTCTTCCTGATCTTATCGTTCCTCTCCACAGATTGCCTTCTTGAAAAACCCATTTGTGCCTGTTATCTTCCCCGTTCGGTGCTTTCCTCTCCTGGATTCTGAAGCCAGCAGTCAGAGGCTGTCAAATTGGCTGGATTCCTCTAAGGAGATTATCAGTTAGCTTCTCCGTTGCACTTTTGTCAAGAAATACTCGGGGGCTCGTTTGTTCCCAATGCCGGAGAAGCACTTCGCTGCTGGGGAGACTGATTTAACTGTGCGTTTTCTTGAGCTGGGTCTTTCCATCTTTGCAATTTTGAAATGAAGGAGTTCCCCAAACTTGCTTAGGGATTGGTATTTATTACAGCTGCTGTTTCCTCTAGCAATTTTTTAAAACAAAAAGTGTCCTAAAACCATTTTTGTCTTTCCTACTTAGACTGTGTACTTTGCTTATAATTGCATTTTTATAAACAGCTTAGGAGACTAGGACTGGGACACCCAGAATCCTCTAGTCAACCTGGCCAGTGGCTGAGAGATTCTAGGAGCCGTACTTGGGAGTGTAACTTTCTCAAGCCCTGCTTTTGCATTCCTCTGTTTTGTCTTCCGCAGGGCTCTGGAGAGAATTACTTGGAGAAAGCCGAATGCTTGTATGCACAGATGTGTTCCACAAGAGAAAAGGTGAGTGTCACCCTTCATACACACACACTGTACATTTACATAATGGGGAAATGGTTGGGCAGGGGATATCAAAATCCTACAGGTCCCCATTAGTTCAGCCTACTGCGGTTGTAAGATAGTCACATCTTAAAGCATCTGGGGACCATCAAAACCTTTTGAAAACCAGCAAGAGGAGGAGCCCAAGGTAAATCTATTCAGCCACCATTTTGAGAAGAATTGCAGAAGAAACCAGATAGTTGAGGGTAGTGGCGTATTTATGGTGAAGTGTTTTCACACATTTGGAATTTTTGGGGTGCATTTTTCAGACAAAAAGAGCTTGAGCATCGTGTGTGTGCCTTCAAGTCACTTGTCAGCTTATGGAGAAGCCATGAATTTGATAGGGTTTTCTTAGAGAAGGAAGGCTCAGAGGTGGTTTTGCCACTTCCTTCGTCTGAAACAGAGCCTACAGTGCCTGGTATTCCTTGGCAGTCGCCCATCCAAGGACTAACCATTGCTGACCGTGTTTAGTTTCCAAGATCAGATGGGCTCTGGTGCCTTTATGGTAGATTTTTAAAAAACGATAGGGGTACTTCTGTGGGGGCAAGTCAGGGTCCATGAAAATATGGTCTGGGGATGAATGTGGCCCTCAGTCTGCCCACCCCTGCTGTATTATAATAAACCAGTCTCCATTCTTCACAGAACCTGATGGGCGACCAAGAACAGCTGAAGATCCAAGTGACGGAGCTCGAAGAGGAAGTCAGAACCCTCCGGAAGATCAACAAGAGTCTGTTCGACTTCTCCAGCCACATCATCACCAAGCCAAGCAAATAGGGCACCCTTCTGAAGCTTGGCTTGAGCTGGCAGGGATGCAAGGCCAAAAGTCAGACCAGGTAGCTGAGGTCAGGTAGTACCTATCTTACACCTGAACACATTAACTGCCCCAGACATGCAACACTGGCTCCTTGAACAAAGTTTCTGTGCATCCTTTCAGACTGTTACATGTACACACTCCCAAGGCTGGACTTGGGAGTGTCTCCTTTTCCCCCAGATGCTTTAAAAGACCTCTCACAAAGACCTTTCAGGTTCAGAAGCATATGGTGGAACGGAGAAAACTAGCCAGAGGTTTTCTTGTGTCTCTATCTCCCTCCTTTTTCCCTCCCAACAATCCAATACACTTCATTCTTGGTCGATCTTAGTTGCGGCAGAGGAGCGGTTTGTACAGATATTTGGTGGGAAATAAGAATTGCTGCTCAGATCTCCTTTTGTACGGAGGGCTGATACTTTGTGGATTGTGTTTGAGAATCCTCCTGTGCATCTTCTGCAGTGCTGAAGGTGGAGAGTAGTGTTTGGGTTAATGATACCTCAGATGCCTTGCAATCCTTTCAGAATTGCTAGCTAGGGAGAAACTACAGCTCCCCAATGTGTTTCTTTTGCAAAGAAAGGAAAGCATAACACAGCTCAGCCCACTAAAGTAAGCTAGCATGTCAGGGAGTGTGCTTCTTGCCCTGAAATGTTAGTCTTTTCCATATGGGGAAATCATGGTAGGTTTTCATGTTTAGCAGCCTGGAGGCAGGGAGGATTCTCAAAACACAATCCACAAAGTACTATAGTAAATACCATCTCATTGTACATAGTGTCCTGGACCAGATTTTTTGGTGTGTCCTTCAGATTGTCCTATATCAGCCATTTTGATTGTGATCCAATTAGATGTTCCAACACCCACAGCAGGCTGCTTCTGCGGCGTTGTTTCCATCCTTTCTTTATTTCCAGTCTTTCTTTGTTTTCTTTGAAATAAGAGGAATGTCTCTGATTCTGTCTTGGAATATATGTTGTTGTTTTTTTGTATTGTGTATTTTTTGTAAAACTAATAACAAAGAGACTGTTTACAAACTCACGTTGTGGTTCTTTCATTGAAGAACAATCGGCAAACTCACAGCAAAGTGACAGAACTGGTGTGGTACACTGTTACGCTGATCTTTAAACTTGAGGAAGGATATTTTACACTTGACACTGATCCTTGAAACTGACTGGCTTGATTTTGGGTTTGTTCAGCCTGCCCTGACCTACCACAAAGGGGTGTTGTGAGAATAAATACAGGGAAGGGGGAGAGGAGAGCCATAGATATAGGATATAAATTTCTGGTCACTTGAGCTCCTTTGAGAAAAGGTGAGGACTATTTACTTATCTCTTATTATATTATTATTATTATTATTATTATTATTATTATTTCATCATTATTATTATTAGCAGTATTTAACACTCACCCATGTGATATGAAACAACCAGATCAGGTAAGCCTTGCATATATGAAGACCACTTGAAGATTTCTTCTTACTAAGCTTTGACATCACTAAGGGATTCTGGAAGCAAGTTGCTGCTTATCTTGCCTGTTGTAATGGGGCATGCATGGCCACATAGGATCACCTAGAACAGAATCTTGCTCCTTCCCAGATTTATTGATCTATTTATTGCAATGCTCCAAAGCAACCTCATATGGCGACTTGTGATTCCATTGGCATTCCAGGGCTCCCCATGGATACCAAAATGCTCATGTCCCATTAAATACAGTGGAATACTGAAATGGTGTCTCCTATATAAAATGGCAAAAACAAGGTTTGCTTGTTGCTCCAAATGCATCTGAGGAAGTAGACTCAAGTCTAGAAAAGCTCATGCTGTCAACTTTTTTTCATTTAGTCTCAATGGTGCTACAAGATCTCTACATACTATATTTTTGAAAGTTTTCTTTTGGAATTTATATTATTTTGGAATATTTTCCAGCCGATGAATCTGTGGATAAAACAACCTGTGGGTACAAAGGGCCGACTGTACCTAAAATCTCTGTTCCTCCAGCCCTCTTCACCATCCTCCTAATGGTGATGCCACTAAAAAAAAAAAACAGGAAAAGGAGATGGAGGCCATGGAAAGACTTTCATTGTGGATACTTGCATTGCAAGGGGTTGGATTAGATGCCCCTCGTGGTCCCTTCCGACTCTGTTTCTATCTTCCATGCCAGCTGGATGATATTTGGAGTTTTCTGCTTCTCCTGTTCCTTTGCCGCAAGTAATCTTTACCAGCTTTATCTCATTGTTGCTGGAATGTGAGTTGCATTCCCATAGCCCTTGGAGCCGCTGGGCGATGTGTCCTCACTTGCCTTGTGCCTCTGAACCAAACTTGGGCAGGGTGAATAGGCGAGAGACCACCCTCTGGCCTTGTGTAACCCACACCAGCTCCCTCCCCAAAGCGGCTGCTGTCTGAGCACATGTGAATTCTTTGTCTTCTTCTTTGGACTCCTAGAACAAGCCTCCCAGGAAATCCAGCCCTCTCTTTCCATGTGGAGTGGATATGATGCCCTGAAGATCTGAGACGTCATTTTGGATTTTTCATCTCTGTAAGAGGCACCTCCCAGGGCAGCCTTCATCAGATATTGGAAACCTCAAAAAAAATCACAGCCGGCTGGACTCTGGCTCCATTTGGCCCCGTATGTATTTCTGTGCGTATGTAAATACCATGCAAACATATATCACAGTTTGCAGCCCTCTGAAAAACCCTGGAGGGACTGCGTATCAGTAATTGTTTTTAAAAAGCAAGTCAAGTATTACCTTCAGGTTCAAGATCTCATAAATACAAACACAAAAGGAAATGGACCAAGCGGGAAATGGAAAAACAAAAGTCAGGACCAAGTTAAGAATTGCAAGGCTGTTAGGCTATGGGAATATTCAGGGGAAATGTTCCTTTTTGCGTGGATGACTGCTTGCTGAATGGGCTCTGAGAAAGCCAACGTCCCCCAAAAAAGTACATAGAGAGTTCTTGTAGCACCTTTCAGACTAACTGAAAGAAAGAAATTGGAAACGCAGCTTTCCTAGACTTAAGTCTACTCCCTCAGATGCATTTGAAGTACACTTAAAATCTACAAAAGCTCATGCCGCCAACCTGTTACTTTCAGGTAGTCTCCAAGATCCCTCTACATACTGACTTTACAGACTAAGATGGCTACTGTATATACTCATGTATAAGTCTAGAAAATTTAGATCAAAAATTCGACTTATCCACAGGTCAATGTAAGCACTGTATCTTAACTCTTATTTAAAATAAGGAACCATCCCCTGGTCAAAGGCAAGAGTTTAATCTGTTCTAGAAGCACATACCTTCTGTATTCTCTCATCCATCCAGCCTTAAGACTAAGCACATAGAGTTATGTCTGCTGGAATTTTGTAAGTTCTTTGACATTGTTTTACTTTGCTTCATGCTTTAGATCCTTTGCTATATGCCCCTTGACTTATCCACGGGTCATAGCAAAATCCATAATTTTGGCCCCAAAACTTGCCCTCGACTTATACATGAGGCCGACTTATAGCCGAGTATATATATACAGTATATGATTCCCCCTAAAAAGGTTATTTTTTCCAGACTCTGGTCAGCAGGGACTGCAAAAAAGTCATCTTGCTGGAAAGCACCAGCCTCAGCTGGAGGAAAAGAAAGAAAAAGACAAGGAGACGTGATGTTGGAGCCTTGAGAGTTTGCCTTTTTAAAAAATAAACTAGTAACAAGGCCAAATAAGCTATTAAGCAAATTCCTGGGATGGATAGTTTATCTGCTCAGCAGCAGACAGTTAATTAAGGAGATTGATGGCAGCCAAGTACAAGAGGTGACCCCCCCCCCCTCTTTCCAACCAGCATCTCTCCCCCTTTTTGGCTTCACTTGTGTTTAAGAGGTGGCAGGGAAAGACCCAACCATCAAGTAAGAGTGACCCCGGCTTTATCGAGAATTGGGGAGGGATGGAGGAGGAAGAGGGGGCTTGTCATCCCGTTGGCAGAAGCAACGCCAATTTCCCTCAGAGGCCAAGCCTGCCTCCAGCAGCCTTTTCTTCTTGTCCATTCCTTTCAGTACCCTGGCGACGTTAAATGAGATGGATAGGGTGGCACAGAGGGCAGAGATTGCCCATGTTGGGGAGCAAAGGAAAGGGTGCCCTTCCGTAATGTGCTACTACATCTACCGGGATGCGTTACTACGTCGACTTGGTACCCCAAAGGCACCAGCATGGTGTAGTGGTCTGAGCATTGGATGCCATAGACCAGGGTTCGAATCTTAGCTCGGACATGGAAACCTACTGGATGGCTTTGGGCAAGTCACACCCTCTCAGCCTTGAAGGATAGCCATGGCAAACCCCCTCGGAAGAAACTTCATTTGAAGGATGAAGTGAACAGAAACAGTTGACAAACAGAGTGAAAGAAAGGGTGATGGAGAAAGTGGGTTTCCTCCGCTTCTCAACTTCAGCCCTGCTGACCAGTGACCCTCAAGAAACTGTGGCCTTCCATCTCAACTCAAAAAACGAGACAGAGAAAGCCCACTACCCCCCAAAAAACCTAAGGCAAATCCTCCAATCTATCCAAAATACAATCCTGAAAGCGAAAAACACGTTTGATTTAACGTTTGGTTTAATAACCCAGAGTGTCTGGGCTGAGCTTTCCCACTGGCATGCCAGTAGGCTTAGATAATGCTTTTAGTTTAATAAATGTCATCCCTTCTTTGTTTTGTCTTCCATCTTGGAGCTAGAGAAAGATCTATGCTGCACTAGAGGGAGCATAAAAGACATCCACACTCTGTTTATCAGAGACTCAAACAGCGCTATCCGAAATCTATCTGGAGGCAGGGTTTCAACACCTGCAGGGAGCTCCCATACTATACTTTGTTCCTTCGAGATCTTGGAAAGTTCCTTTGGGATCCCTAGACCAAGTCCAATGCCAAGTCCAGAATTAAACCCAATGTGGATTCACTGCACCCTGAATGTGGAAGTCACCAGCAAAGAGTGCCTGTGGATAACTTAATTGCTGGATGGAATCGCATTGCACATCCACTGTTAAGGGGGTCCATCCCCACTCTTCCAAAAGATTAACCTTTAAAAATACCCAACAGCCCATTTTAGAGGCCTGGACCTGAGGTAAGGGAGCATGTGGTCCTCCAAAAGTAGTTTGACCGTAACTCTCTGCAAACCCAACATAGCCCAAGGGTGCGTAGGAGCGGTGGCATCTGCACTCCAGAAACATCTGGAGGATTGTACACTCCTCAGCCATGGTCTTGGGAGCACCATCAATCTTCTCATCAATGTTCAAACCCCAAGGGTGCATAGGAGTGATGGGATCTGCACTCCAGAAACTTTGCCTCCCAGAAGCCCCAGACAGCTTAATCAATAGCTAGGAATTCTTGGGACAGAAGTCCAAACCGTTTGCAGGACCAAAGTTTGGGTATCATTGCTTTTATGGAACTTTCAGGTGGGCTGAACCAGTTTAGAGATTGGATCTGACACCATGGACGTCTCCTTGAAAGCCTGGATGAAACTGGAGGGCTCAGCACCTCAAAATGCTCTGATAACCACTGTTAAAACAAGGGCATTTGGCACTTCGGAGAGCAAAGTGCAACCCAGAGTGTTCACCCTTTCAACAGTGTGTTAGTGTTAAAATCTGGAATGGATTCACTGCCCCACTGACTTGGGATCCACCAATTTTCCCTAGCAGGGATTCCACAAGTGAACTGCAGTGCATTTGTTTGACCTTCCCATGTGCACCAGGAATGCTTGTGAGCCTCTGTGGCTGCATTTCACCATGCGAGGAGTTTTCTTTGCAGTGATATGCATCGCTGGACCTTGCTGATGGATCTCGAGTGTCAGTAATGCTGTCTGTCGGCAGAAATTTAGTGGACGGAGGAGAATGCAAAAAGCTCAGTTCGTCCTGCCCCTCTTTGCTTCCTTCCAGCTCTGCGGCTTCATCAGCGGGTGACCCCAAAATGGGAATACACAAACACACATACACAAGGGTTGGCACAACCAAGACATTCTCCTGGACCAAGAGACAGAGCAAAACAGAAGGAGGTGGCAGCTCCTTTCTTTTATGTTGCCATCTCATTCATTTTGGGAAGGGAATCAGGTGGTTTGAGTGTTGGACTATGACTCATGGAGACCAGGGTTCGAACCTCAGCTCGGCTGTAAAACCACTGGGTGACCCTGTGCAAATCACAC
The DNA here is from genome assembly GCF_019175285.1 of Sceloporus undulatus. NCBI lineage: Eukaryota > Metazoa > Chordata > Lepidosauria > Squamata > Phrynosomatidae > Sceloporus > Sceloporus undulatus. The sequence continues at coordinate 25,316,286 of NC_056528.1, forward strand.
TCTCTCAGCCTCGGGAAGGCCATGGCAAGAAGAAACATACCAAGACAACCCTATGATAGGTTTGCCTTTGGGTCACCATACGTCAGAAATGAAGGCACACAACAACATAGAAATTGGAGAGAGCTAGCATGGCGTAGTGGTTTGAGCGTACAAATAGGACCCTGGAGATCAGGGTTCGATTCCCGCTTAGCCATGGAAACCCTTTGGGTGACCATGAGTGAGTCACAGCCTCAGAAGAACCCATAATAGATCCGCTTTAGGGACACTATAAGTCAGAAACGACTTGAAGGCACACAACAAAACTGGAGGAGGAAGAAATCAGGGCTCTATTGGGGGGAAAGCAAAAATAAGGGGGAAAGCATCTCTCTAGGACCAATGTATTGGAGTACATGCTGCTTGAGAAGATTCAAAGTTGGAATGAATTGGTCCCATTTTGCTTTTGCATCCTTCACTTTGACACGGCATCCACAGGTACCGAATTCCAGTTTCCTCCATCTGCGCATAAACGGTGGGGAAAGAATCCCGTGTGGGTTTCTCGCCTCCCGCTCAGCTCCTTGTTCTTCTATTACGCCGGTCTTTTCTCCCATCTATCTCCAAGATTTAATGCCTGGGGGTTTTGCAAAAAGAAATATATATGATGGAGGAAAATAGGGACAGAACAGGCTGCACCGAGGGCCTAAGACAGAAAAATAAATACTATAATAAAGCAAGGCAAGGGAAAAGGGGGAAAAACACCCGAGAGGAAAATGAGAAAAGTTTATGAACTTGGCTTTGACTCACATGGGCTAAACATCCACTGCAGCTTTGTGGAAATACAGATAATGATGGTGATGATGATGATGATGATCATCATCATCATCATCAAATTCTGCCTCTTGAGAATTGCTTCTATTTCTAGTCCTTAAGGTTTTGCTGTTGTGTGCCTTCATGTCGTTTCCGACTTATGGCAACTCTATCCTGGGGTTTTCTTGGCAAGTTTCTTCAGAGGGTGGTTTGCCATTGCCATCCTCTGAGGTTGAGAGAGTGTGACTTGTCAAAGGTCACTCTTAGTGGGTTTACATGCCAGAGCCGTGATTCGAACCCAGGTCTCTGGAGTCCTAGTCCAGTGATCAAATCATGCCGGCTCAGTCCTTAAGATAGCAAAGGAAGAATAATGGCTTTTCTTGCCTCTTCCCTAGTTCCCAACTTTGTATTGCATTACATCTATCATCATCACCATCATCTTTTTCTTCTTTATCATCATAATCTTTTATGTTTGTTGTTGTGTACCTTCAAGTCATTTCCAACTTACAGTGACCCTCAGGGTTTTCTGAGGCTGTGGATTCCATAGCATGGGATTTGTAGTTTGTCGTGGCACCCAAGTCCCTAAATATCTCACGAAACTACAAATCCAAGGATTTCATAGCATGGAGCCATGGGCAGTGAAAGCGGTGTCAAAGTGCCTTGTTTCTGCAAGGAAAGAGGAGTATCCCTGAGTAAATCCTCTTAAATATCTTTTTGATTTGATAAATCTCTTAATACCCAGAAATATGTGACTTGTACATTTGAGTGCATGGAATAAACCCTATGTCCAGACCTAGTGCTGTAACGGGTTCATTAACAATATTATTTTGTGCCATGGTTGTACATTATTTTGTACAGTACATAGAGACCATAGCATTGCTATGGCTTTAAATTTGTCATAGGTCTGTGCAAATTAATAGTACAGCAGCAGTACTGTTTTACTACCAGGACTTCTGTTCATACTTAAAATTTATCTTCTTTAGGGTATTGATGATGTCCAGTAACTCCCATCAGCCTCAAACACAGAGCAAGAAAAGGCCCCACTAGTGAAAGACTCCATAGCCAAGGGACGATGGGAGTTGCAGTCCAGCAACAGCAACCAGGTTAGGGCCTGATTTTAAAACCTTTCTGGCCTTGGTTTCCCAGCTCCCTGAAAGCTCATATTTCCCCCATGTTTTCCAATGCAAAATGAGGAGGAGAAGGAAGGCTTGGGATTCATTAGCTCATTGAAACTCATTACATTTGCCTGCGGGCTGATCGATATTTTTTCGGCGCTCGGTACTTGGCCATTTTTATTCATTTTCCCCTTTCTCGGAGTGGTTATTATTGTAATTGATTTTTTCATTCCACCTCCCTTTTGCTTGAGCTAAAAAGGCGGCTTTGCTGGCATCGGCGTGGCAGGGAAGACCCAAAATGGTTTGCTGCCTGAGTCCCTATGCAATAATAATAATAAGATTGGATTTCCATCTTCTTCCAGCCTTGGAATAAGGAAAGCATCCCTCTCCATATTTTAGGACAGTTAGGTACTCTCCAATTTTGCCTTATTTAATTAATTTTAACTTATATTTTAGTGCTGTTATTTTAGTTTTATATAGTGTTCTTGTTTTAGTTTTAGGTTAAGGCAATATGCAATTTTAGTTATGTATGTATTATGTATTTGATTTATGTGACCCTTGATCCTTCTAGAAAGGTGGGATATAAACAAAATATATTATTATTATTATTATTATTATTATTATTATTATTATTATTATTATTATTATTATTATTATTTAAAAGGAGAAATAGCCCACTTAATGAGAAAAGTCAATTTCATTTTCCTTATGGTCTCGGGCACTTCAAGTTTAGTAAGCATGGATAGGTATTAAAGCCAGCATGGTTTGAACATTGGACTGCAAGGATTACATGGGACTACAGAGACCAGGGTTCGAATCCCCGCTTGGACCTGAAAACCTATTGGGTGACTTTAAGCAAGTCACACTCTCTCAGCCTCAGAGGATGGCAATAGCAAACCCGCTCCAATGAAACTTCCCACGAAGGCCCCTTAGGTTCGCCATAAATCGGAAACAACTTGAAGGCACACAACATGTAGTCTTTGCTGCTCTCTTCTTCCAATATGTATTTTGGAAGAATACATATTTTTGGAGAGGGTTGCAAAGATGGTCAGGGATATGGACTACAAATCCCATGAGGGACAGAGGAAGGAACTGGGTACGCTTGGTCCAAGAAACTGGGATGGAGAAAATCATCAAGGGTTTCTATTGCTCTGGAAATGATTACTAGAAAAGAGATTCCAGCTAAACATTAAAAAATGATCTTTTTTGACTTAAAGGAGTTGTTTGAGGGTGAAACAGATTATCTCAGACCTTTGGAGATCTTTAAGGCGAGGCCAGATGGTCATCTTTCAGGTCTATTCCCTGCATGGGATGGAGATGGACTACATGGCCCTTGGGGTCCCTTCCAACTCTGTGATTTTTGGATTCCACGAACATTTATTCCCCTAAATTCTATGGTTATTAATCATGTTTCAACTTGTGGGTTGCATTGTTGTGTTCGTAGTGGGAGGGATTTTTGTGTGTGTGTTTTGATCTCGACAACACGGACGGACGCATTTTATGAGCTGATATTTATTGTTATGTATTTCTCTGTGTATTACGAGGCAAGATTGAAGATTGTTTTATGTAGACTTTGCTCCTTTTTTTGTTGTTGTTATATGGCTTATGGATTTTTGTCTTTTGCGTGCGCCATAAATCACTCTTGTCTTTTTGCAGCGGGGAAGAGACGCATAAATCCAACCCGTTCATTCAAAATGAATGAAAATGGAAACACAACCGTCTGCCCCTTTCCTAGAGTGCGTCCGCACCAGATAAAGCAGTTTCATCCTGTTTTAATTCTCATGGCCGCCATCCTCTAGTATCCAGGGATTTGTAGTTGTGCGAGGGGATTCAAAATCTCAGAGCTGTAGCTCCAAGAGAGGGAACTAGAGCTCTCTAGGCACAGAATACCTGGTTGAGGGAGTTTCTTCTGCTCTTATCTCTGATCATTGCTCAGAGATTGGAGATAAGAAGGTATAAAAATTAGAGATTGGAGATAACAAGCTATAAAAATTGGAGACTGGAGATAAGAGCTGTAAAAATTGGAGATTGGAGATACAAGCTATAAAAATAGAGATTGGGAGTAAGAAGGTATAAAAATTAGAGATATAAAAATTGGAGATTGGAGATAAGAGCTGTAGAAATTGGAGATTGAAGATAAGAAGCTATAAAAATTGTAGATGGGAGATAAAAGCTGTAAAAATTGGAGATTGGAGATAAAAGCTATAAAAATAGAGATTGGGGTAAAATGGTATAAAAATTGGAGATCAGAGATAAGATATAACAATGAGATTGGAGATAAGATATAAAAATTGGAGATTGGAGATCAGGATATAATAATTGGAGATTGGAGATAAGACGTAGAAAATTAGAGATTGGAGATAAAAGCTATAAATTTGGAGATTGGAGATAAGCTATAAAATTGGAGAATAGAGATCAGAAGCTCTAAAAAGTGGAGATTGGAGATAGGAAGCTATAGAAATTAGACTGGCGATAGCAAGCTATAAAAGTTGGAGATTGGAGATAAAAGCTTTACAAATGAGAGATTGGAGATAAGAGCTATACAAATCGGTGTAACTTTTTGTTGTCTTCCGTCTGATAGATTGCCTTCAACCTGTGCTTTTGGGAGCATTACACCAGGCAGAAATCTGACGGGTGTAGCTTTTGGTTATCTTCTGTCCAGCAGATGAGAAAGCTGCCTCTTACTGATACTTTTAGGAGCTTTGCAACAGGCAGAAATCCCACAGGTATGGTTGTTTTTTGTTGCCATCTTCCATCCAGGAGACTTATTTTCTTTAACATGCAGAGCTTTGTGTGTGTGTTTTGTGTGTGTGTGTGTGTGTGTGTGTGTGTGTGTGTGTGTGTGTTTCAGTGATCCAAATGAAGTGACACTCCATAAAGTTAATTTCCCCTCTTGGGAAGCAAAGGTCGTCTGGCGCCGAGGGATCGATAAGCATTTCACAAACCGTTGTCTATTTAAGTCCCTGAATCCAATAAAACAAGATGTTGGAAGACAAGACAAAAGAAAATAAACCTATCCCCTGAAGGCGCGTTGAATAGCACAATAACAAATTAACAGCTTTAGCCTTGTTCTCTCTATATATATATTTATGTATGTATATATATTGATTTGGTAGAGGAAAGGCTTAATATGAAGATTCAGGATCTGTTTTCAGATGCCGTGCCATCAGATCTCCACCTTGGAGTGTGTGAGGTCTTAAAAAAGGAGCCCCTGAGCATGCGCAGAGTAGAACGTGAGCCAGCAGCGTGATGCGGCAGCTAAAAAAGCCAATGCGATCCGAGGCTGCATCAATAGAAATGTAGTGTCTAGATCAAGGGAAGTCATAATACTCCTCAATTTCTGCTTTAGTAAAGACCTCTCCTGGACTATTGTGTCCAGTTTTGGGCACCAGATTTCAAGAAGGATGTGGACAAGCCTATGATACTTTTTTTGTTGCTCTTATCTCCGATCGGGGATCAAAGACACCTCCAAACAGAGGTTGGGCTGCCATTTTAGTTGGGTATTCCTGCATGGCCGGGGGTTGGACCGGATGACCTTTGGGATCTCTTCCTGCTCTTAAGATTTTATGGAGTCCCCTGTCCTCTTAGCAAGTATTTCCAAGGACCGCTTTCCTTTATCTGGAGAAGAGTGTGTTAGCTATCAGTCCTGTTAGAGGTTTCTGGGGACGCGGACGCTCTGTCTTCCCCATCTTAAGGCGAAGTTGATGAAGAGAGTATTTTGTTTAAAGATGGAGCAACGGAGTCATATTTTACGAAGACGGAGCAGACCGATCTCGCGCGTCTCGTTGGTTAGACAAATGAAGGCTCGCCATTATCTATCAGGAAAGCACACTGTGATTTGATTCCACTTAATAGGGGACTCCCGCTGGGTTAAAAAGGGCCTTCATCTGGATCAGAAAAAGAGGGAATCCTCAGGCAAGGCGAGAGGTGGAGGGTGGACAGTGATGTCCAGTGATGGCTAGCCCAGGTCTCTGCCTCTAAGAAGGACAGGGATGGCTGGCCAAGGTCTCTGCATCCAGGGTTGCAAGTGACAACTACTAAGGTCTCTGCATCGGAGTAGCCAGTGACGTCAAGTGATGGCTAGCCAAGGCCTCTGTTTCCAGTGTGGCCAGTGATGTCAAGTAATAGCTAGCCAAGGTCTCTGCCTCCAGGGTGGACAGAGATGTCGAGTGATGGGCTAGCCAAGGCTTCTGCCTGTAGCATGGCCAGTGATATTGAGTGATGGCTAGCCAAGGTCTCTTCCTCCACTGTGGACAGTGAAGTTGAGTGATGGCTAGCCAAGGCTTCTACTTCCAGCAAGGCCATTGATTTTGAGAGACAGCTTACCCAAGGCCTCTACCTACAGCATGGCAAGTGATGTCAAGTGATGGCTAGCCAAGGCCTCTGCCTCTAGCATAGCCAGTGATTTTGAGTAATGACTAGCCAAGGTCTCTACCTCCAACGTGGCCAGTGATGTCAAGTAATGGATAGCTAAGATCTCTGCCTCCAGCATGACCAGTGACGTCTAGCCACTGCATATGGGATGGTAATTGTATCATGCTCCAGACAGACTGCAACTGCCAGCATTCTCCACCATTTGTTCCACTAACCAGGGATGCTGGGACATACTGCTGTGACAGTTGTAAGTATATCTTTCTTTCATAATGAACACGAACAGCTTTGGCTTTCCAAAGCAACACGCATCAGTGCCGTTGCTCGCCTTTTGCCTGTGTCCTCCTCCCTTTTTATGGCCGCCATGAGCTTCTCTCCTCTCCGGCAAAGTCACTCTCTCAGAATTACATTCTCCGAAGTAATTCTTCCGAACAATTGATTTGAAGCTGGGATGATTATATGCGCGCTCAGCTCCCTCCTTGGAGCCTGGCAGTTCGGGGCCAAACAAGGCCATTGAGAAGGACTGGAGATGTCCTCTTTCTCTCTCCCCACAAACACATCTAGAATCATAGCGTTGGAGGGAACCCAAAAGGATATCTAGCCTAACCCCATATCATACAGAAACCCACACCTTACAGTGGGTCTTAGGGGCCATTTTGCAGCCACAGGAGCCACACAAACGACTAAAATTACCCCGTCCCCAAATTTCAAATGGATATGTCCAGATTTACTTATTTATTTCACTTCTACGCTGCCTTTCTCCCAAAAAAGGGACCCGAGGAAATTATTTTCTGTAGCTGTCTTTAAATACCTCGAAAGGACACCAGGCAGAAGATAGAGAAGCAGCAAAAACTGGAGAGTATTTTTTTAAGGTGAAGCTATCTTGGGGTTTTCTGGGGCTGAGAAAGTGCGACTCACCCAAAGGTTTTTATGCTCCAGTGGGGATTCAAACCCTGGTCTCCGGAGTCGTATCTGAACACTCAAAACTGCTGCAAAAGGAAGGCCAAAGGGAAGAGAGGATGAGAGAAGGAGTGAATGGGGAAATGAAAAAAAAGGAAGAAGAGAGGCTCCTTTTAACTGTCCTTTCTCAGAGAAGATAAACGGTGGAATTAGCCGGTCGGTGAAGGCCCAAGAGAGCGGCTTATTAAAACCACAAACGAACCTGTAATTAAAATGCAGCGAAGAGGGAAGCCATCTGTTCCCTTTGTGGGATTGTAGCCTTAGAGCTGCTAAAATGCCATTTCAAAAACAGGTTGCGCTTGTTCCTGCAAAAGGGTGGCATCCTACTCAGGTTGGCATAAGCCAACAGGACATGGCTACCTAGGACTAGGAAGATCGGTTAACGCAAGACCTTAGAGCAGTGATGGTGGACCTTTTAGAGGCCGAGTGCCCAAACTGCAACCCAAAACCCACTTATTTATTTGCAAAGTGCCATGTCCCTCTGGCTTTCTAGTAACAAACTCTGGTAAACTCTGTGCTGGGGTGACGGCACATGTGCCCACAGAGAAGGCTCGGAGTGCCACCTCTGGCACGCATGCCATAGGTTTGCCATCACTGCCTTAGAGCGAGGAAATCCACCTTGGGCAAGTCACACTTTCTCAGCCTCAAGGGAAGGCCATGGTAAACTTCCTCTGAACAAATCTCACCAAAAAAACCCCATGATAGGTTTGCCTTAGGGTCGCCATGAGTCAGAAATGACTTGAAAGCACACGACAACAACAGCATTAGGTTCGAATCCCCTCCTCAGCCATGGAAACTCCACTAGAGGACCTTGGACTCTCTGGATCTCAGAGGAAAGCCAATGCAAACTTTCCTTGAGCAAACCAGATACCGAGAACATGCAGAAGAGGGTTGCCATAAGTCAGACAACAACAGCCTTTCCCCACCTTGTGTGTCTTGTTGTGAGGTTTCCAGCCACTCTGTATTCAACAGAGGTGTACATAATCCTCTGGCTAAAACAACAAGCCCACATTCCCTGGCGATGGATGTGGGGTTTTGGGTGATGTGCGGAAAATCAAACACACCAACGGGTTGACTTTGGCCAGGCTCCACCGCAGGAAAGCTGGATTTGCTGCAGAGGCAACCAGGCAAAGAGGGAAAATCTGGAGCTGTTGTGATAAAAGAATGGGAAACGTCGAACCCAGTTCTCTGGATCTTTTATGGAAGGTAGAAATGCACAACCTAAACTGCCTCCTTCCGTGTACATGCAGCTACCAGTGCCATATCCTAAACAAAACCCCAGGAAATGTGTAAGGCGCACTGTACAGTCGGCCCTCCTTCTCCATGGATTCTTTACCTACGGATACAAGCATCCATAGCTGGAAAATATTCCCCACACACACATACATACATACATACATACATACATATAAATTCAAATAAGCAAATCTTGGTTTTGCCATTTTATAGAAGGGACACCATTTTACTATGCCATTGTATTTAATGGGACTTGAGCATCCACAGATTTTGGTACCCTGGAACCAAAGCCCAGCAGATAGCAAGGACCAACTCTGTTTCTCTTTTTATTCTGTAAACTTTGCATCCCACATTTTGAGGGAAAGGTGGGTTTCAATAAACTGATTGATTGATTGATCGATCAATTAGCATCTTTTGTCCTCCCACAACACCTGCCTCGTATGTTTTAGTTTCACAGATTTTGCTTTCCAAAATACAACCCAAGGCTCCTGTTTCTGTGGATTTTGGTATCCACGGGGCCCATTGTATCTCTTTTTATCCTGCAAGCTTTGAATCCCACATTTTGAGGGAAAGGTGGGTTTCAATAAATCGATCGATCGATCAATTAGCACCCTTTGTCCTCCCACAACACCTGCCTTGTATGTTTTCCTTTCATAGATTTTGCTTTCCAAAATACAATTCGAGGCACTTTTCCCCATAGATTTTGGTATCTACAGGGCCCACTGTCTCTCTTTTTATCCTGCAAGCTTTGCATCCCATATTTTGAGGAAAAGGTGGGTTTCAATAAATTGATTGATTGAGTGATGGATTGATTGATAAGCATCCTATGTCCACTCATGACACCAGCCTCGTATGCTTTACTTTCACAGATTTTGCTTTCCAAACCACAACCCGAGGCTCCTGTTTCCAGCCGCCTCTCCGTCTTTGGAAATTAAGATATCTTCTGGACTTTCTGGAAACCCCCCTTTGCAAGCCATTCCCCCTTTCTCTCTTTCTCTCTCTCTCTCTCTCTCCATTGCCTGCCTTCCAAAAAAAGAAAAATGAAAACGCAAAGGGAAAAGAGGCCTTGGGTTCCTTTCTGAGTTTTGAATTCTGGTCACACGTACGGCGAGGCATGACTAGGGAGAAACCAGTGGAGGGTGAGGATAGCCGAAAAAGCTTGGCCGTGGTTGTTTAAAAAGGCAGCGAGATTGGCTCTGGGTATCACTTCTTTTCCTAATATCTATATATATTTGCACATGTATATAAAAACCGGAAAGATGCTTTCTTATATTTCTCGCTAGGATTTAATGCCACGACAGTAGGCAGTGCCAAGATCTGTTGTCGTGAAACCAGGACACGGTGGAGCGAAGGGAAGCTGGAAGGAGAGAAGGTGGCACTTTTTGCTGCATTAAACCCCTGGCTGTGGGCATGCATGCCGTCTCCCATGCGTGGGTGGCACCAAGGGTTGGCGCATCGCCGCCGCGTCCTTGTGCCAACGCCGGCGCAACCTGTTGTGCCAGCAAGGACGAGGGTGCCCAAAGTGAGGAAACCCAGGCATGCCTTTGCACCCACCCTCTATGGGAATCCTCTCCTTTGGATGCAAAATGCTGCAATTTATATCTAGTGAAGAAAAACATTAGGTTTAATTTGCATTTTTAACACACTGGGTTGCCATGGCCGGGCGGGGATTCGAATCCTGGTCTCCAGAATCATAATCCGACACTCCCACGTCATTTTAAAAACATAACAATAAAGATAATAACACCACACATGCACCCTGCAAAAAGGAGAAACTGAGATTATAAATGCAGATAGATTAATAAAGAAATCCTGTTGCTTCGTCCCATGCATAACATTATTGAACAGTGATTTGACCCAGAGGTAAATCCTGTTGATTTTATGGGTCTACCCTGGTTGCAATTAAATAAAATTCCCGATTTGGTGTTTTGGTGGAGAATGCGGAAACCCAAAGGGAATCCTATCCATGAGGGTTTCCCGAGGCATTACAGAAAAGTGTAATTATTGCAAAACAAGGCTATCCTTTTCTGATATTAATTAATTAATTTTGTTTTATTTATTTTTATATTCATTTATCTCCGATGGTTTTCCTTCCCTTCTTCTCTTTTCCAGATAAAAGGCTAAATTGAGGGTTTTTAACGAGGAATCCACAAATCGGTGCTGCGAAGAATCCACGATTTTGGAGCCTGTGTTATAAATGCAAATCAAATGCATGGATGCACTTGGCTCCTTTTGCAAAAATCCGGCATAAGAAGGGCAAAATGGGTCAGTAAACCTGTGCTATCTATTATTCCGCACTATTATTATTATTATTATTATTATTATTATTATTATTATTATTATTATTATT
>NC_056528.1:25327110-25332278 GCF_019175285.1 Sceloporus undulatus
TTATTATCATTATTATTTAGAAAGGGGCAGACCACTGGCTTTGTTCCAATCCCAGCTTAATTCGTGGCCTTTGGTTTCTACTTATGCCACCCAGATCTGTCCACATTTTAAACTATTCACTTGTTTACAGAGCTTTAGTCTGGAAGATCTAGTATGCAAAGGGATCTTCTAACACCTGAGACTAACTCACTTGTTTAAAACATATCCAAGGCGGTTGTGTTGGCCATATCGCAAAGTACAATAACACCCAAAATCCACACAACATTTAGCCCAACAAAGGGGTCACTGTTTTGTGGATTTGGGATGTTGTTGTAACTCACTTCATATGCTTTCCATTGGTTAAATTGTTCTTCCTTGTTTTAAAATGTTAGAATTGTTGAAACCCATATATCACCAGTGTGGTGTTGTGGTTCAAACGTTGGACTAGGATTCTGGACCAGGGTGCGAATCCTGACTTGGCCATGAAAACCCACTGGGTGATCCTAGGCAAGTCGCACTCTCTCAGACTCAAAAAAGAGGGGGAAAGAGTGACGGAAGGTGCAGAAATAATGCTGTTTGACGCCACTTTAAGTGCTGTAGCACCATCCTAGGCAATCCTGGGAGCTGTAGTTTGACAAGGTCTTGAGCCTTCTCTGCCCAAGAGTGCCAACGCCTCGCCAAACTAGAAATCCCAGGGCTCTGTAGGATGGAACCACGGAAGTTAAAGTGGGGTTAAACTGCTTTATTTATACACTGTAGAAGATGCACCCAGAGCCAGCAAAATGAATGAGTGAGAGAGACACAGAGAGAGAGAGAGATAAATAAATGGATGGATGGATAGATAGATTAGATGGATTAGATGGATGGATGGATCAGTAGTTTGATAGATGGAAAATGGATAGATTGGATGGATAGATAGATAGATAGATAGATAGATAGATAGATAAGATCAGATAGAGAGAGAGAGATGGGTGGGTGGATAGGTCAATAGATAGCTAGATGGATAGATGGAAAAATGGATAGATGGATGGATGGACGGACAGACGGACAGACAGACAGACAGACAGACAGACAGGAAAACTGATAGATGGATAAATGAATGGATAGATAAATTAGATAGATAGGTTAAATCGGATGGATGGATGGATAGATTAGATATATTAGTTAGATGAGATAGATAGACGGATAGATAGCTGGATGGATCAATGGATCAATAGATAGATGGACAGATGGATAGATAGATATGAAGGATGCATTTCACATCCTGTTTTGTATTACTGTTTTTCTGCTCTGCCCCAGATTCCCTGCTGGTCTGTGAAGGACTTTTCTGACAGGGAAGGGTAACTCACACCAAAAACACAATTACTACCTGAAGCGAATTCATCTCCAAATCAAACAGAAGAGTCCAAATATCGGTGAAGGAAAAAGGAGGCCGTTCATCACGGAAGCTTGGGAACCAAACATCAATAGGTTATTAAAAGAACAGAAATGGCCTTACTATTTTGGGAGAAGGCAGGTCTGTTCCGGGTTTTAGTACAAAATTTAAAGCCGCCGATCCCAAGTGCTGGACTCTATCTCAGCTGAGCAGAGAGCCCTCCATCTTTTGAATCCTGTCCCTTGGCCAGATTTCTTGACCGAAGGCATGCCATGACCTTCCTCTGGGGCTGAGAGGGTTTGACCTGTGGCCCAAGGTCTCCCAGTGGGTTTCCATGGCTGAGCATGGATTTGAACCCTGGTCTCCCAAAGTCCTAGTCCAGTATTCAAACCACACTAGTTCTCCCTTTTGTGGGTCTACTCAGGACTACTAAGAGAATTTGGACCAAGGTATGATAATGCGGTTGATCGTTATACAGTATATAAAACTATGGCCCTGTCCATGCCCAGAGAAACCCTTCCCACCTGGAAGTCGGCGTCTTTATCTTCTTCCTCCTCAGCACTCTGTCCATGCCCTGAGAACTCCTTCCCACAGAGAAACTGGCATCTTCCTGCTCCTCCTGGGCTCTCTGTCCATGCCCAGAGAAGCCTTGCCACCTGGAACCCAGCATCTTCCTCCTCCTTTGACTCCTATTTGGCACTCTGTCCATAGCCAGAGAGCTGCTTCCTATCTGGAAGCCATCCTTCTCCTCCTGGGCACTCTGTCCATACCCAGAGCACCCCTTCCCACCTGCAAGCCAACATCCTCTTCCTGTATTTCCTGGGTACTCTATCCATGTCCAGAGTACCCCTTCCCTTCTGGAAGCCAGCATCTTCCTCTCCTTTCTGGGCACTCTGTCTATGCCCAGAGCAACCCTTCCCACCTGCAAGGCACCATCCTCTTCCTCCTCTCCTCCCTGGGCACTCTGTCCATGCCCTTCCCATCTGCAAGCCAGCATCATCTTCCTCCTCCTTGTCTTCCTCCTTCTCCTCTTTGGCATTCTGTCCATGCCCAGAGCACCCCTTCCAACCTGCAAGCCAGCATCCTCTCCCTCTCCCTCCTCCTCTCCTTCCTGGGCACTCTGTCCATGCCCAGAGAACCGTTTCCCATCTGGAAGCCAGCATTTTCCTCTCCTCCCTGGGCACTCTGTCCATGCCCAGAGCACCTCACCTGCAAACCATTTTTATCCTCTCCTCCCTGGGCACTCTGTCCATGCCCAGAGCACCCCACCTGCAAACCATCTTCCTCCTCTCCTCCCTGGGCATTCTGTTCATGCTCAGAGCACCCCTGCCCACCTGTAAGGCAGCATAATTTTCCTCTTCCTCTTCTTCCTCCTCTCCTTCCTGGGCACTCTGTCCATGCCCAGAGCAGCCCTTCCTTCCTTCCTTCTGCCAACCTGTGCCCAGCATCCTCCCTGGTCCCCCCAAAGAGGAGGGCAGAGGGACCCAAAGGTCTCCCCCTTCCCTGCCTCTCCCCTCCCTCGGGCGCCCCTAGTGGCGCTGACCCGCCACCGCACCCTCCGGAGCCAGAGAGAGCGCAAGGGAGCGCACCGAGGCTGGCACAGGGAAGCTGGTGGGCACCCTCTGCCAGCCTCCTCCTCCGCCTCCTCCTGTACTCTTGGGGAGGGGGCTTCCCCCCTGTGCCAGCCTCCCCCATGGGGCTCCCTCCTCCCTCCTCGCCCCCTTAGGCGCCCCTGGGCCCTTCGGGGCTGGGAGTGCCAGGGTGGGCAAACTTTGCCCCTGCCAGCCTTCCTCTATGGAGTTGCGGTGGGCTCCGCTGGGCACCAGGGGGGTCTCCATCTCCATCCTCACCCTCATCCTCCTTTTCTTGCTGGTCCCTTGCCATCCTCACCCCCAGCCTTGCCACATCCTGGCCAGGATCGGCCACACGGTCCGCCTGGGTGCCCTCTTGCCAGGTGGGCACCACCAAGCTCAGCCTGGCAGCCCCCTGCGCAACGCCTTGGCCAGGGCCAGCCGGGTCGCCTCCGCCTCCTTGCCCTACAACCTCAGCCTGGAGGTCCTGCCAGGAAGCCCCCAACACCGGGACCCGGCTTCCTTGGCACGCTGGCTCTGCCAGGCCATGGTGGTCCGAGGGGTGGCTGCCATCCTGGCATTCCCGGCTTCCAGGAGGGAGCTGCTCCAGATGGACGCCGCCGCTGCCTTCCTGGAGATCCCTTTCCTCAGCCTCGGGGTCCGGCAGGAGGAAGAAGGTGGCGAAGGTGATGCCCAGGAAAGCCCCATGCCCTTCAGGAGCTGGGTAAGAGACTCTGAGACCCCTTCCCTTTGGGAGAGACTCCCCTGGCAGGAGCAGTCCCCCTGCAAGCAAAGAGGGCTCTCCCTAGGCTGCAGGGAGAGTTGGGGGGAAAGGAACTTTTCTGGGTTGGGACTTGTTACTGGGTTTTCTGGGGCTGAGAGAGTGTGACTCGCAAGAGCAGTCTACCTGAAAGCAAAGAGTGGTCCTGCTAGACTGCAAGGCTTTTCCTTCTTGAAGAGTTGGGAGGAAAGGAACTTTTCTGGGCTGGACTCGTTACTGGGTGCTTCCTTCAAGTCTTTTCCTCTTTAGGGGCTTTCTGGGGCTGAGAGAGTGTGACTTGCACCCAAGGTCCCCCAGTGGGTTTCCATGGCCAAAGAGGGACTCTGCCCAGGTCTTCCAGAGTTCTCGCCTGACCCTCAAAGCATGGCTCTTGATGGTGGACTACAGCTCCCAATACATCCCCATCCTCTTTCAAAGATGGCTGGGTTGTGAGGAAGGGGATTCTGGAGGGTCTAATCCCCGAAAGAAACTTTGCTCAGTGTCAAGGTTGGGGAATTCTGGGAATTTCTGCTATCCAACTGGGAACTCTGTGGAGCAATGGGATTGGGGATTCTGGAAGCTGGAGTTCAAACTCTGGAAACTGGGAGCAATGGGATTGGGGATTTTGGGAACTGTCATCCAAGTGGAAATTCTGTAGAGCTATGTGGGGCAGGGGATTCTGGGAGCTGAAGTCCCAATGGGAACTATGGTGAGCAGCAAGGTTGGAGGTTTTGCAAGCTGCCATCAAAATGGTCACTTTAGAGAGCCCGGGGATTCTGGGAGCTATAGTCCAAATGGAAAGTTAGCAGAGCAACAGGGTTGAGGATTCTGGGAGCTGTCATTCAGAAAAGAATCTCTGTCATGCTAGAGGGGCTGGAAGGAAGCAGCCTTCTAGGTGTTGTCGGACTTTCGGGGTATCAATGGGAAAGAATGCTGGGAGTTGCAACAGGCCAAAAGACGTGCAAGTCTGCTGGATTCTGGGATATGCAGTCACCAGTGCAGTGCAAATTGGGGAGGGCCACAGTGTGGGGGAAGTAGGAGGTCCCTAAGAGAGAGCCCTCTTTCTTTGTTGCTTTTGTGTCGCAAGCTGCACACACTTGGCTTTGTCCTGCTGGTGGTTGTTTCAGGGGCGACTTGTGGCCTCCCATGTCAGTGGGGCAGTGAATCCGCTCCAGGTTTTAATTCAGGCTCAGGATCTCTCCAGGGTTCTGAAGGTCATTGAAGATAAGGTTCAGCACCTTGGAGAGCTCTGTGGGAGATGGAACTCCTTGAGAGATGGATTAAAAACTGGACAGTTCAGCACCATGGAGAATTTATTGAAAGATGACTAGAACCTGGACAGTCCAGCACCATGGAGAACTGCTTGATAGCTGGACTAGAACCCGGACAGTTCAGCACCACAGAGAACTCCTTGAAAACTTGACTAGAACCCGGATAGTCCAGCACCACAGAGAACTCCTTGAAAACTTGACTAGAACCTGGA
>NC_056528.1:25342278-25372564 GCF_019175285.1 Sceloporus undulatus
CCCCCCCCCCCCCCAAATAACTTAATTTAAATTCTTTAAATGCTTTCTTTTTCCATCTCTTTTGATAAAATGTTTAAATCTAGCCACAGGTTTCTGGTGCCCTCTTGAGGCCACTCCGTTGTATTACAACTGGCCTTTTCTGCATCTATGGAGAATTAATTAATGCAGTGAACTGACTAATTGATTAATTAATGCAGTTCGACACCGCTTGCACTGCCATGGCTCCATGCTGTGGAGTTCTGGGATTTATAGTTTTGGGGGACAGTTTCACCTCCCCACCATTCCATGTTACACTTTTTCGCACCAAATCGCGGCTTTCGCTATTAGCGCCTATGGGGCTTCGGCTTGCGAATGCTTTTCGGGTTACGAATGGCGCCGTGGAACGAATTAATTTCGTAACCCGGGGGAGCCCTGTATTACAGCCATCCCTTCCTATCCTCAGATTCGGCATCTGTGGAGAATTAACTAATGCAGTTCATTGATAATTATTTAATTACCTAATGAGGCTTGACTCCATTTTCACTGCCATGGACTCATGCTATGGAGTTCTGGGATTTATAGTTTTGGGGAGCAGTTTCACCTCCCCACCCTTCGACGCTATCAGAGCCGACCTTTCCTATCCACAGATTCTGCCCCTATAGTTAATTAATTAATAGCATTTATTGATTAACTGGTTAATTAATTGATTGATTAGTGCATTTCAACACCGCTTTAATTGCTGTGGCTTCACACTATGCAATTTTGGGATTTGTAGTTTGGTGAGCTGTATAGAGTGAGTGCTCTGGAGCCTCAGCAAACTACAAATCCCAGGATCTCATAGCATGAGGCCACAGCAGTGAAAACGGTCTTAAACTGCATTATTTCTGCTGTGTAGATTCATCCTTTGTTTTCAGTTATAACCAGGGTTCTTATCAGAATGAATTTCTCCACCAAGTTAGATCTCAAATGCCGTCTTGCGCTACGAATCCCATGTAACTAATTTCTCTTTGTTTTCTTCCCTTCCGTCACCTCGCCAGAACCCTTTCCATCTGTACATGGACCGGGGCACCGAGTTCGAGACCCTCCTGGACCTCCTCGCCAACATCTTCCGCGCCAACAACTGGCACGACGTCACCCTGATCCTATGCCAAGCTTGGGATGTTTCGGGATTTGTAGACCTCTGGACCACCCACTCTGGCTTGGAGAGGACAGTGGTGGTTGATGTGAGCTTTTTGGACGAGAAGGAAGCCCGGCGGCATCTCCGGCGTCACTTGGAGGAATACCGGGAGCTGCCGGGGCCAGCCATTCTTTTTGGCTGCGATGCCCGCCTTGTTCGACTGGTCTTCCGGACAGCGAAGGAATTGGGGGTGACCCAGGAGTTTCACTGGGTGATGGGGATCCCCCAAAATGTGGCGGAGCTACAGACGGAAGGTCTGCCCCTTGGTCTGCTGGCCTTTGGGGAGGTGGACAGGCCTTCTCTGGAGCAACTGGTCCAAGACGCCTTGGAGTTGGTGGCACGGGCCATTGCCCATGCGGTCCGCATCCGGCCGGACCTGGCCCTCATCCAGAGCATGCAGAACTGCAACGACAAGCACCTCGTGGGCTCTGAATCGTCCGGCCGCTACCTCTCCCAGTGAGTGAGCCCATAATCCACGGAAGTGGCGCATGTGCCTTGAAGTCACCGGTTGACTTATGGTGGCCCCATGGGTTTCTCATAGGGCTTTGCTAGGCAAGGAAGACTCAGAGGCTAGCCTGATTCCCACTACCTTTTAAACTGGATCACAAATCGGTTCTAACTGGTTCAAATGACCCTGGTTCCCACTTGAACCGAATTGCTGAAATGATTCAGAGAGGGGGATCATATGCTAGACTCATTTAACCCGCGTCTTTTTGATGCTGATTTTTTCTGCGTCTTTTGGGATAAATCGATTCCGCGCAACCAGATGCAGATCGGAATTGATTTAAATTTGTCCTTCGTCTGGCTGGAGCGAGTCCATTTTGAACCTATTCGTTCATGAAAGTGAACCACAAGTGGGTTGTTTTACAGGGAAAAAATGTGATTGGGGCAAATGTAGTGGGAACCACACTCCACTGTCAAATCGATCCATCAATTCGGATCACAAACCAATGTATTTGTAAGTGGGAATGAGGCCGCAGTTAGGCCAGTTACTCTGAAACAGAGCCTCTAGGACATGGGCTTCATTGGTGGTCTCCCATCCAAGTGCTAACCAGGGAGGACCCTGCTTAGTTTCCAGGATAAGAGTGCAGTGTGTGTGTGTGGGTGTGTTCCTTCAAATCGCCTGTCTCTCTGTTTCTGTCTAACCTTTTCCAGGTTTTTAGCCAACACGTCCTTCCAAGGCCAGACGGGCAAAGTGTACGTCCACAACACGTCCCACATCCACACGGAGCGCCACTACAAAGTCTGGAGCCTGCTGAGGGACTCGGTGGGGCAGCCCACATGGGTGACGGTGGGCAGCTGGAAAGGGGGCCAGATGGAAGTGGAGGAGGGCACCTGGCCACAACACCTCCAGCGCAAGAGCCAGGCTGAGGGCACTGGTTTCTCGCGCATGAAGCTGCGCGTGGTCACCTTGGTGGAGCATCCCTTCGTCTTCACGCGGGAGGTGCGAAGGGGATGCCGGGTGTGGGTGCCACCTGGGCAGAGCTGAAATGAAGACATTTCTGAGCGTGAACATAAGCATGTCATCTCAGCTTCCTTTCTTCCTTTTTCTGTCCCCAAATATATCTCCTTCCTTCCTTCCTTCCTTCCTTCCTTCCTTCCTTCTCTTCTTCCATCTCCAAATATATCTCCTTCCTTCCCTGCATATATCTCCCTCTTTCCTTTCTTCCTCATATCTCCTTCCTTGCATAGATCTACTTCCTTGCATAGATCTGCTTCCTTCCTTCCTTCCTTTCTTCCCTCTCTCCCTCCTTTCATATATCCATCTTCTAGCTTGCTTTTTCTTCCTTCTCTCTGATCTTTTGCTCCCTCCTTTCTGTCCCTATTTCCTTTCTTCTGATCTTTTTCTCATTCCTTCCAGTCAGTTGAAACAAATCGATAGAGGCATTTTTTGGATTCCAGCTCCCATTCTCCCCAGGCTATATCATCAGGGATGACGGGAATGGTGGGTCAACAACATCTGGGACAGCAGGGACTAGTAGCTCCTGTGTCAGAAGGACAGTAAAACCATACCAGGTTTTAATACAGGTTTTTGAGGGAGTTCTTTGAGGGACCTTGAAGGACCTTGGCATTAAAACCTGGAGTGGATTTACTTTCCTCTGACATGGGAGATGGCAACTGTGGCTGATCTGGAAGAACCTTGATTCTCTTCCTCTGCTCTGAGATGTCTGTTTTCTTTCTCTGGTCCTAAATATTGAATTCATCTCTGTTTTAGGTGGACGAAGAAGGAAACTGCCCTGCAGGACAGTTGTGTCTGGATCCTCGCACCAATGACTCTGCTGTCTTGGATGCCCTCTTTGATGAGCTGAATTCGGAGAATGGCTCAGTGCCCGTTGAGTACCGGAAATGCTGCTACGGCTATTGCATCGACCTTCTGGAGAAGTTGGCCGAGGACCTCCCGTTTGACTTTGACCTCTACATTGTGGGAGATGGGAAATATGGGGCCTGGAAAAACGGTCGCTGGACGGGGCTGGTGGGTGACCTCCTGAGCGGGACGGCCCACATGGCAGTGACCTCCTTTAGCATCAACTCGGCTCGGAGCCAAGTCATCGACTTCACCAGCCCCTTCTTTTCCACTAGTTTGGGCATCTTGGTGAGGATCCGGGACACGGCGTCTCCGATTGGGGCCTTCATGTGGCCCCTCCACTGGACCATGTGGGTGGGGATTTTTGTGGCCCTCCACATGACGGCCCTCTTCCTCACCTTGTATGAGTGGAAGAGCCCCTACGGGATGACCCCTCACGGCCGCAACCGGATGAAGATCTTCTCCTACTCCTCAGCCCTCAACCTCTGCTACGCCATCCTCTTTGGGCGCACCGTTTCTAGCAAGACGCCCAAATGTTGGACTGGGCGCTTCCTGATGAACTTGTGGGCCATCTTCTGCCTCTTGGTCCTCTCCAGCTACACAGCCAACTTGGCCGCCGTCATGGTCGGGGAGAAGACTTTCGAGGAGCTCTCTGGGATCCACGACCCTAAGGTTGGCCTGATGGTGACCATAATGTTGTCGTTGTTGGTGTGTCTTCAAGTTGTTTCCAACTTACGGCAAGCCTAAGCCGAACCTGTTATGGAGGGGGGGTTGGTGTGACCCTCTGAGTATCTCAATGGCAGAAAATTGGTCCTGGTTTGCAAAAGGGATCCTGCAGCACCTTTGAGATGTTGTAGCATAAGCTTTTGTAGACTTGGTCTTCTTCCTCAGATGCATAGCCAAGTTTACGAAAGTTTATATGCTACAACCTCTTTTGCACATTCAAAGATAGAGCCATGATAGTCTGTGGAATAGTATATAGAGAGCTCTTGTAGTACCTTATTTTAGTTAGTCTCAAAGGTGCTACAAGATCTCTCTAGATACTATTCTTTTGCAGTTAGTCTCAAATGTGCTGCAAGATCCCTTTGCATGCTGATATTCCAGACTAGCATGGCTAGGTTTCCAAATTCTGCGCCAGTTTGCAACCCGTTAATTTCCAAGTGAAACTGGCAAACCATAGATTATGGATTTCCCTCCCTCTTAAACCTCCTCTATCCCTACCAAGCTCCTATTGTGATGCTTCTTCTTCTTCTTCTTCTTCTTATTATTATTATTATTATTATTATTATTATTATTATTATTATCATCATCATCGAGGCGGGATTACAACCTTGTCCCCTTTCTCTGAGTCTTCTTGTTTAGCACTGTAAATGATTCCAAAGTTTTCCATATATTTTCTGGTTATGTTTTTAAAGGTAGATTTTTCCATGCGTACTTTTCTTTCATTATTATTTTTACTTTTGCAGCTGCACCATCCCTCCCAGGGTTTCCGCTTCGGCACCGTCTGGGAGAGCAGTGCGGAGGAGTACATCAAGAAAAGTTTCCCAGACATGCATGAGTACATAAGGCGGCTCAGCGTCCCCACCACACCGGCGGGAGTTACCATGCTCAAGTAAGCGACGGTCCAAGCCAAGAGGGACAACGGAGGGGTGAAAACAGACCGACTAGATCAGTGGTTCCCAATCTTTGGTCTTCCATTTGTTTGGGACTTGAAGGACAGTGGGAATGGTTAAGCAATTGCTTGGAGAGGTGGTGGGGTCCCCTTCTCTGGTTGTCTGGACAACTCTTTTGGGGATGCTTAGCTGGAAATCTTGCATTGAACTGAGGGTTGGAGTTGATGGTCTTCAAGGACCCCTTCCACCTCTACGATTCTCTTTGGGTCTTCAACCTTGCAAATTCACCTTGCATTCATCCTTCTTCTTCTCCTTCTCCCCAGGACCAACCCACCCAAATTGAATGCCTTCATCATGGACAAATCTCTCTTGGATTATGAGGTCTCCATCGACTCGGACTGCAAACTGATCACAGTGGGGAAACCTTTCGCCATCGAAGGTACGCGGGGGTGGTGTCAATCCCTGTTTGTGGCTTATTTGGGAAGATGCTGTGGCGTGCAAGGACGCCATGGCATTTAGCAAGGAGGAATCCTAGTGGAAGAAATTTTGGTGGCAAGGTGGGTGGCATTGACCTTCTTGCTGTTCTGATCATCCGATTGAAACTGGGTCGCCCCAATTAATCTTTTAAGCATCATCGTAAAATATGGATGCAGGAAGGAGGTGCATAATGATGAAGCTTGGGGGTCAGATTGCTCATTTCCAACAATAATGTGTGAATCCATCCTCTAGCAAAAAGTCTCCTCAGCCAATCTTTGCCCAACAGTAGGGCCAGCCCTGGTTCAGACCCAGTTTGCTGCAAGGTTTACTGTCAGAAGAGGAGGCCTCTTCCTCCTCCTCCTCCTCTTGACATTTCTAATTACTTCTTCCTCGCCCTCCGTCTGCACCTCATCTCCGATGCTTTTTCATCTCGCCGCCTTCTCATTAGCTCCGTGGCAAACCGGGGAGCTGAGCAGAATATCAATGATTTTTTCCTCCCTTGCAGCCACTGTCGGCTCTCTCTGGCGGAGGGAGTTTGATGGTCGGAAGAGGAGAAGGTATGCCTCCCATCAGCTTCGCGGTGAAGCAGATGCTGGGATTATGCTCAGAGAGCAGGCAAAGCAATGAAAGGGTCCGGGGGCTTCTGAGTTTGGAGGTTATTTGGATAAAACCATTCTATAATAATAATAATAATAATAATAATAATAATAATAATAATAATACACCTGACCGAAAAAAGCTGTAAAAATTGGCTAAAATTATAAACATCAATTTATTTCTAATACAAAAGAATTACTAACTATCTTCACTATAATATATTTGTTCAAATTACTCTAAATTTACTCTGGTCTTCCCCTTAATAAATATTATAACTTAAAACATAAACATTATACACTAAAATAACAACTCACATATAATAATTATACATATTTAAGCATTAGAGTTGGGGGTCAGGGTTTGGTTAAGATTAGGGTTTGGGGGCTTGGGGGTTTGGGGATTAAGTTAGGGCTGAGGTTAGGATTAGGGTTAGGGGACGGCGGTTAGGGTTTGAGTTTAGCTTTGGATTTGGGGGTTTGGAAGTTAAGTTTAGGTTGAGATTTTGGAGTATAAAGTTAGGGGTGGAAGGCTAGAGTTTAGGTTTGGGGTTTAAGGTTAGAGTTAGGGTTTAGGGGGTTAGGATTTGGGGGTTTAGTGGTTTGGGTTAGGGTTATGTTTGGTTTAAGGGATTTGGATAAGGGTTACGGTTAGAGTTTGGGGTTTTGGGTTAGGGTTTGGAAGTTTGGGTTTAGGGTTAGGGCTTCGGGGTTTAGGGGTTAGGGGCTGAGGGTTTGAGGGTTAGGTTTAGGTTTAGGGTTTGAGTTTTTGTTTGGGGATTCGGGTTTGGAAGTTAGGGTTAGTGGGAGGGTTTGGGTTTGGGGCATCACCTCACCAAATAAGAATCTATGCCCCCCCCCCAAGTTTCGCAGAGGACACACATGGCCATCAACATCACATGGACATGCCTGCTATTATATATTCTTCTTAGGGAGTTGTAGTCTTCTTTTTTTTAGTACCTTTCCTGAGCTCTGAAGCCAGATTGTTTCTCACAGGAAACAACTCTTCTCTTTCCAGCACTGGTGGTTGATGGAAAAGCACTCTGCACGTGTTTGAAATAGCTCTTGATATGTCTTCTCATGTGTGTTTTTTCCCCTTTCTCCTTTCGCCCTGCAATCTCTGCAATGCTTCTCGCTTAGGGTATGGAATTGGATTGCCACAGAACTCGCCGCTCACCTCCAACATCTCCGAGTTCATCAGCCGGTACAAGTCGGCCGGATTCATGGACCTCCTTCATGACAAATGGTACAAAATGGTGCCCTGCGGGAAGAGGGTCTTCGCCGTCACCGAGGTACGAAAACCACTAGACGTTTCGGACTAGTCTGGGGAAACTTCTCTGTGCCATATTGCAGTGGCAGGAGGGTCCAAATGCAAAAGGGGCCAAAATACCTTCCTTTTAAACAAGCTTATCTGTTGCGTACCTTCAAGTCATTTCCCACTTATGGCAACCCTAAGGCAAACCTATCATGGGGTTTCCTCTGCAAGGTTTGTTCGGAGGAGGTTTGCGATGGCTTTCCCTCTGAGGCTGAGAGAGTCTGATGCACCCAAAGCCACTCTATGGGTTTGGTGTTTACTTTCTGGAATTTCAAGCTGTGCATGGTTTTAAATCCCATGGATAAAGAGAGCTGACTGTATTTCAGAGGGGTTTCAGACTTTGCAGAACTGCCTCTGAGTATTAGCTGCTCAAGGGAACCCTATGAAATGATTGGAGCCCCATAAGTCAACAGGCAGCTTGAAACAGACAGATAAGCACACACAGGTATTTAAATATCTAGATAGATATCTAGATTGATAGATAGATCGGCAGACAGACACGCCATGCCCCTGTTAATGCCGCACTTGTCTTTTTCTCTCTCCTGCCATACTCCAAAATGTTGTCTCCGCAGACCCTGCAGATGGGGATTTACCACTTCTCTGGATTATTTGTGCTGCTTTGCATTGGATTGTGTGGTTCGCTCCTCACCTCCCTCGGGGAGCACATTTTCTATCGCCTCATCCTGCCCCGCATCAAGCGCAAGAAGAAATTCAACTACTGGCTCCACACCAGCCAGGTGAGAGATTGCAAAGACATGCATTTATTTGCTGCAAATGACTGCAAAGACATGCATTTGCTGCAAGTGATGGCAAAGGCATGCATTTGCTGCACATATTTGCAACGACATGCATTTGCTGCAATGTTGCAAGGCATTAAAAAGCAAGAACTTTCACTCTCCTCCTCTGCTTTGCAGAAATCTCAAACCGAGATCTTGCCAAGAAAGTTACTTTGGAGGGATTTTGAGATTTATTGCCCCTAAAAGAAACTTTCCTGAACGCTGGATCCCTGTTTGGTCCAGCAGGGGTTCTTTTTTTGCATGACAATACTAGCAGAACCTCCATGTTCATGATCAGTCTATCTGCAAATAATCTACTAAGAATGGGCAAATAAAAAGTATGGGATGGATGTAGCCTTTTACTCCCTTCTGTCGAACTTTGTGGGCATCCCAGAAATAAAAAGGCTTTTTAAAATTTGCCAGTTCGTATGCTTTGCGTTGGTTTCTGTTGTTCCAAATGGTTCAGCTTTAAAAGGAGTTGAGTTACTGCAAAGCTAAATGGTGAAAATATGCTGTTTTTTAAAAAAATGTCCCTCAAAAGGAACTTATATTTAATTATTGATATTTATTTCAAGGATTTATATCCCACCTTTCCCCCAAAATGGGATTCAAGGAGGGTATAATTTTATATATATATGTATATTTAAAAAGAAAGACAGAATTGAGCGTTGCCAAGAGCCAAAAACACACCCAAGTAGGCTCAGAGGCACTCTTTACATTGAGAAAACTCCTTACAAAACTGTGCGGTCTCATTTATTTTGTTTATTTTTTCTTCCTTGTATGTTTCTTTGACATATATGTATATATCAGAAAATCCATCGGGCTCTGAACATGGGTTTGGAGGAACAGAGGATCAAGAAGTTGAATCTGGAAAAAAGGTAAATCTCCCTTGTATCCGCTCTGCCATCAATTCTTCCTAGGAGAAGATCCAAAAGTACCCTCTGCATTTTGACATCGTTTTGTGCCTTCAACTCATTCCTGACTTATGGCAACCCTAAGTTGAACCTATCATGGGGTTTTCTAGGCAAGATTAGTTCAGAGGGGATTTCCCATTGCCTTCCCTGAGGCTGAGAGAGTGCGACTTACCCAAGATCACCCAATGAGTTTCATGGCCCAGTTAGGAAAGTGAATCCACACCACACCAGGCTTCAATTCAGGCTTTTCAAGGAGCTTTCCAAAGACCTGAATTCTGTCTTTGAATAGGTTCAGCCCCTTGGAGAGCCTTTTAAAAAATACAACTAGCCCAGCGATTCCCAAACTCTGGTCCTCCAGATGTTTTGGACTACAGTTCCCAGAATCCTAGACTATTGACTAAGCTGTGGCTTCTGGGAGCTGAAGTCCAAAACATCTGGAAGATCAGAGTTTGGCAATTAAGTTGTCCACTCCTGTTTAAAAGATGGTTAGCTAGAACACTTCTTTAAGGACGGCACAAGATTCGAGAGGCTTAACAGTTCTATTTTTATTGAAACGTAAGACAAAGCGTAGATTCCCGAACTCACAGCTCCCTTCTTTCCCTTTTCTTTCTTTTTATAAATGAATTTATAAAGGTTCAAAACATAACAAACATACATATAATCTAAAATGACTAATAACATATATACATATCGACAAAACAAGAAGACAAAAGAAAACATCTAAAAGGCTTCAAAAGACTTACTCTTCATCGATTCATTAAAAACAATTACTGTATATCTTCTTTTAAGTTAGTGTCTGCGGGGCATTTAACCTTCCTGTGTAATTTATATTTATAATACAACTCAAATCATGTCACAAGTTCTTCATCACGTCATTAAATTGTATCATAAATTCATACAACCTTTATTTCCTATCCTCAGTTATATTCCGCAACTTGATCCTGCATATCTATCGACAGGTTGTTTCCTCATTTCTTCTTTATATATGCAAGCATTTCCCCCCAACCATTCATTTTAGTTTTCTTTAACTCTTCTTTCCCTTTTCCGATGCTCAAAAGGTGCAACATTCAGAAGAGCCAAGAAGAACCCGAACCGCCTCCGAACCAGCCGGGTTGGAACAACCTCCGTCGGGCGGCCGTGAAAAAGGAGGACAAGCGGGTGCATTTCAACATCGAGAACCCGCCGGATGAGACTTCGGAGGACGAACGGGACGCCCCCGTTTGGCACTGCATGAACGGCCAAGACCCCCAACAGGAGGACAAAGAGGCCAAAGAGAAGGAACTCAAGGAGTTGGAAGGGAAAATCGAGGACATGCGAGAACAGCTGCGGGCCGCCCTCGTGCGGAAAAGCGAGCTGATGGTGGCCCTCGGCCCGCCGCCCAAAGCTCCCCGGCTTCCTCCGGCCCTGAAAGCGCTGATCAAGGAAAGCAATGAGGACAGGTGATCCTGCAAAACGGTGGACCTGGGCGAGCCCCCGTTGGGCGGTTCAAACCGATTTTATAAAAACTCTCTGGTCGGAACAAACACTGCATTCTAGCACAAGAGCGCTCCTGCGATTCTGAAGGGGAACTGCTGCGGAAAACCCGACGGCATGCAGTTTGGACTCCTTATAGATGCCGTTGCAAGGAGATATCGAACTCCCTGCTTCCCCGAGATTTCCCGGACTGGTTAATTTTTTTGCCAAAGGGGCTTTGGCTTAGTAGCTGAATGCTTGCTTTGCATGCGGAAGGTCCTGGGTTTGAGCCCGGGCATCTCCAGCTGCAAATAGTCCTGGGTAGAAAGGGCTGGGGGATGCGTACTGGAAGCGTGCAACCTTTTAGGCTGAGCTACTGGTCTGGCTTGCAAAGGCAGGTGGGTATGTCCGTGTTTCCCTAGCGCTGAGGTGTTAAGGTCCATGCGGCGCAACTTTATTTGATGATCGCCAGAGTATATGGGCAAATTTGCCCTCCTTTTAGCGGTCAGTTGATGCCCTTTCCGACTGGGTACAAGTCTTCCAAGAAGCTCCCCAAAATGCACAAGGTGGGGATGGGAAATATAGCACAGTGGTAGGGCAGTTGTTTTTTGCACACAACGAAAATCCCTGGCATGGGTGGTTTAAAGGAACAGGTGGATCAGGTTCTGGAAAGCACAGGATACTGGGCTGAATAGTCCAATGGTTTGGGTTGACAGAAAGCCATTGGGGAGACCTAGCCCAGTGCTTGCTTGGGTACACAACAACCCTGTGTGGAGGAACTCGCACTGAATTCCCATGTCGAAGGGGCAGTGAATTCATTCCAGGTTTTGGCTAGTTGTTTTAAAAAAGCTCTCCAAGGACCTCTCCAAGCTCCTTTAAAAACCTGGTATGGATTCGCTGCCCTACTGCCATGCTGCCTCCAATTTTGATCTAGCTTCTCAGGTTTAGCTGAGTTTTGTTGTTTCCCTTCCTCTAATTTAGTAAAGATTAATTTAACGGTAACTTTCAAGGGCACAGAGAGGGATATTGTGGCATTCTGCTTTGATTTAGCACAAGGATAGGAATCGCGTGGCTGACACCATCCAGGGGTGAAGGATGCTGGGATTTGCAGTCCAATGACCTCTATGGAGGGCCACCTGATTCTCAACTTTGCTGTAATGGCTCAGGGTTAGTAAAGTCTGGCTTGACTTTACTACTAAGGAGTGGAGCGACTTGGGCAAAGCTTTGCTGCATTTCAGCAGCTCTGGTTCTGGAACATGGTTCAAAGTTGGACCGCTGCGTTCATACAGACGGCTTTGCCTGGGAAAGATCCATTCCTGGGAAAGTGTTGCCTTTATTATTGCTCCTATCATTTGCAGGGAAATGAATGTAGGGTTCTGGTATTTCGTAGGATAAAAACGCTTCCAGAGACGGGGAAGCAATGAAGCAGGCCTTCATCAGCTTCTCAGGTTGGTAAATTATCTTTTTCATGAATTATCCATTACCAAAACAGAAAGAATGGCTAGGAGGGACTTCACGTCTTCTTAATTTATATTATCCCTGTTGTTGTGTGCCTTCAAGTCATTTTGGATTTATGGAGACCCTAAAACCGATCATGGGGTTTCTTGGCAATATTTGTTCGGAGGTAGTTATATGACGGCTGTCCCTGAAGCTGAGAGAATGTGACTTGCCCTTTGAGTTTCATGGCCAAGCGGGGAATTGAACCCTGGTCTCCAGAGTCATAGTCCAACACTCAAAGTATTACACCTTGTTGTCTCTCCTTAGATATTTGTGTATAGGTTGACCTCATGTATATGTTGACTTTGTAGATAAAACGATCTCTTGCATAAGTCGAGGGCAGGTTTGGGGGCCCAAAATTATGGATTTTGATTTAACCCACGGATAGGTTGAGAGGCAAATTTAACAACGGTTGCAAAAGATGGAGCAACCAATAATGGCAAAGAACGCTGCCATTTTCCCTTCCATACATTCAAAAAGGTTGGAAATGGCGTTGCAGTGGAGAGCAAAGAGGGAACCAGGGCCTTTTAGGTTTTCCCGCAACGGACTAAGCTCTCGCCTCTCTTAAAGGGGTGGCCTGTTTTTGACAAGAGTTAAAGCACAGCGGGTCCTTGGTATCCGTCGAGGTTTGCTCATTATTAAGTAATTACTAAGGACCCCCGTGGATACCAACATCCATGGATGTTCAAGTCCCATTAAATCCGATGGCATCGCAAAATGGCTTCCCTTATATAAAACGGCAAAATCAAGGTTTGCTTATGGAATTTATATGTATTTTAAAAGTATTTTCAAGCCGTGGATGGTTGAATCTGTGGATTAAAAAATCTGCAGATATGGAGGGCCAACTGTTCAGCACTGACATTGGCTAATGATTTAGTAATTACTTAGTCATGACTTTAGTCATGACTTAGACCGTGGCTAAGTCGATCCAGGATTTTGTTTTTGGTCAACTTCTACACATACGTAAGTCTAGAAAGTGACCAAAAAAAACCTAGGTCAACATATCCATAGGTCGATGTCATTTCTGGACAGTTAATCCTCTGTATCTTTGAATTTTTGAATCTGACTTGTACCCAAGTCTGTTCAAATTCAATTCCCGCGTATGTAGGTCGATTTATTGTATTCACTCATGTACCCTAAAATTAGAAGAGGGCTTCTGGATCACTTGCAGGGATCCGAGGTTGGACTAGACAACCAGAAAGGCTTCTACCAAAGATTTTATGGGAAAATAGCTGCAAAAAAGAAAGAAGAAATGCAGGGGATTGTAGATTTCAGACTACGAAAACCTTGCTCTCACAGCGCACTCCTCTCTCGTCTTCCTCGAGAGTAAGGCTGGAGCAACAAAGACCCAATCACTCGCCCTGTTGTGAAAATTGGTGTATAATCAGGAAAATATGTTTAAGTGGGGGATTAATAAATAATAAATGAAATAGAAGAGGGATTAGCCCAGGCCGTTATCACTGCCAGTGCTCCTGAAACAGGGATGGGAAAGATGTGGTCCTTCAGATGTGGCTGGACTGCAACTCCCAGCAACCCCAGTGGTCAAGCAGGATGGGAGCTGTAGTTATGCAAAAAACCCAGAGGGCCATATACTCTCCATTCTTGAGTCTTTGATGGGCGTCAAGGTTAAGAACGGCACATGGAGCGGAGGTCAAAGAAATCCGAAACCGAGCCAAAGTCAGACCATGATGCGAAACAAGCGACCCACTTTGGGGAAAATAAAATAGATCCTTTTTCAGAAGAGAACCTGGTTTCCCCCCTCTCTGGCCGATGGGTCTTTCGAGCGTCCCTTTTGAAAGGTTCGGCTATTCCCCTCTGTCCGTCAAAATAAACAAAGTTAACACTTGACCGCGAGGCCAGGAAAAGGAGCAGAGTAACGCCGTTAGATATAGTATTTATTATATATATATAATATATATATATATATATATACATACATTTTGTACATTAAATAGAATGAACTCTACTCTTCATTCTTTATGTGTGATTTGGTTTTATTTTTCTCCTCTCGCTCCCACCACCCTCCGCTTCCTATGCTTTCCCCGGACGATTCCAACTCCGAAAGCCCCCAATGTCCGGTTCCATACAAACAATTCCTAAGACCCCCGTTGGTCAGATACTGGCAGAAGGTGGCTCAGGGTTCTGCCAATACATTGCACACCAACGGTCTCTCAACACCATTGCTACGGGGTGCGCGTGTGTGTTACGCATCTCTAACATGTCCCACCAAAATCAAGTGTAACTCACCCTGCTACAATTCTTTGTTTTTAAGCATTAATATTGAACACAGTGGCTTGAGACAGGATACCAACTACTTGAAGGAAAACTGTCGTATTTCAGCTCTGCATCCATGCCCAAGTCTGCTGCAAATCTATGCAAGTAGGGGGAAGGTTTGAGGCATTTTTGGAGCTTGGAGCGATCCACAGCTTGTTGGTCATGACTTACGTTTTCTACACTTAAAAGCCCCCCAAAATCTCCACTCAATGAGATTACAGGGTACACTTTTGGAGAGCTGAGCCTTCTTCTCCTCTTCCTCACACAACACTGAGGACATCTGTGGCCTTCCGGTTGTCGCCAGACACATCTCCCATCTGCCCCAACAGCTGAGGATGATGGGAGCATCACTTGGAAGGCTGCAGGTTACTCAGTGCCTGACTGTTTCCTCTCCATTGCTAGATTTGGTGAAATCTCCAAAGGCACTCCTGTGCCACAACTGGGAGCCCCCTGCTAGCTTACTGTTTGCAATGCTGCCCCCATCCCAAAAAACTATAAGGGAATCTGCAACTGGGGAAAAAGAGGAGAATCCCTTCCTCTTCCTATTTTTATCTCTGGGTAGGCGGCTGCACAGAAAGGGCCAACCTTTCGAAAGGCACCCACTGCCCCATTTCTAGAGAAAGGCACTGGGCTGAGCAGGAAGAAACAATATATTCTAACCCATCATGCAGCATAAAAAATACTCAGGTTTTGTGTGTTTAGGGAATAATAAGAGGGCCGTGAGGACGATCATCAGGAGCAAGACTAAAAGAAATTAAACTTCCAAGCCATACTCTTGACTGCTTTACTCAGCTAAGCTTCATTTTCCTGCTCCTCTGTTCAGTGTATTAAGATTTAGCCTTTCCTCTCTCGTCTCTGAGCCTTTAAATCTCCCATTAGGCAAAAAATCAAGGAGGAAAAAAATCCTGTCTTTTATCCCATTCCTCCCCATGCACTTTTAATTGCAAGAAATAGCTCTATGACCCATCCCACCCTGCACTGCTCTTCCTTAGGTAAGGACAGATTAAAAGGTGGAGGGGAATACGCCCCCAAATCACTGCAAAAAGAGCCTGTCCCAGTTGGACGTAACCCTTTTCTTATTGGGATTTACAACTTAAGAAGCAACCCATTGGCAGGAAGAACCCACCCGACAAGAGGCTGCCCCAGCTTTCCAAGAGCGTCGTGTGAGCAAATAACCCTCCACCGTTTCATTTTAAAAGAAAATCTATGCTCTGAAGAGAGGCCATTTACTATAAGCGGATGCACAATCCAAGCTACGAAGCCTGGATATTCTCCCCACCTACCCACCCTGAGTACACCAGAGTAATGTTCCTACGACTTGCATGCCAAGGAGAAGGAAGAGGTAGCGGCAGTGCCAAATCAGCCCAGAACTATCTCACTGCCCAATCCCCTCCCGAGGGCAAGCTTTTTTCCCCATTGCCCACACCAGCATCTTTTGATGAAATCCGCCATGATCCTTGCTCAATAGCCCCTCTCCCCCACAACCTTTTGAAGGGGACAGAGGGCAAGTGAAAACATCCCCATTCGGACTGAGCCAAGATCCCTGGCAGAGAACAAGGAGGAAGTCCTATGTTCTCCGAAAAAGCATCGGCTAGAGGGGAGTTAAAAGAGACAAGGAGGTAGAACTTAGCAAGCCCCATAGAGAAAGACCCAAAAGGCATGTTAAGTGGGTGTGAAGGGACTTGAGGATTTCGTTCAGAGATGGGACCAACTTTTACTACTCTTAGCCATGCCTTTTTTCGGGTTCATGGTTTCTTTTTTTCGTTTCTTGGCACGGGAGGATGTGACTTCCTCTGCACCTCACCTTCCGGTGTGGCCTCTTGTTCAGGGTAGGTGATGAACGGACGATGAGGATGGAAAGGCCTCTGGTTCACTACAGAGCAGGGAACCTGGATTCAGGATCTGAGGAAGTCGTACTGTCCGGGGAGATGGGGCAGGCTTCCCCGTCGACAAGTCCTTCCCCAGAGGGTCTTCTTAATGCAGAGTCTGGCGAGCAGGGGTCCAAAGTGGAGTCTGTACCTGGGAGTTCGGTAGCTTGGGTGGGCAAACTCTGCAACGGCCGAGGAGCATCCTCTGGTGCTAAGGACACCGACGTTGTGTCCGTTGGGGGAACCCCTGCGGTTGAAGTGACCTCAATGGTGATGGATCCCACCGGTGCCTCTGCGCGGTCACCGCCAACCAGAATCCGGGTCATCACGCTCGAAGCAACAGCTGCGTCTGGCAAATTCCCAGTGGCAGTCGCTTCTGGGGGACCGCCAGGGTCCAGGAAAGAACCGCTCAAGTTGGATAGAAAAGATGCTTCTGTGATGACAGCTGCCGTTTCTGCCACCCAGTTTAAGTCGCTGCCCAGGGAAGGGGCCGTGGCAGCTGCATGGCCCTCCCCAGAAGCCAGGGGTCCAGCCACTTCCCCAGCAGGGCTAGTGTCCAGATGGGGACGAGGACCAGCCAGATCAGTGGGGGCGACAGTCGTGTTGTTGTTGAGGTTGTCCTGGAGCGTGGTCTGAGTGCCCACCTGCTGGGTCTGCAGCAGCATCTCTTGAATCCGGATCTGCTGGAGGATAGCTGGCAGCTCATAGTGGTGGAAAAAGTAGATCATGGAATGCTGGCAGGGAGAGAAGAGCAGAGAGAAAGAGAGGATAAGGATACAGACTCCTAAAGGAGAATCCCCTGCCAGGATGAGTTATGAACAAACAGTGTGAGTGTTGGACCACAGCTCTCAAAATACCTCAGTTAGGTATTATGGACTGCCTTCTGCAATCCAGGACTCCCTCCACATTTATGAGGCTAGCTAGTGCATTCACTACAGTCTGGTCTGGTCCCAAAGAAGATGGGACAGCTAGTCCAAACATGTTCTAGTCCAACTAGAAGAGAAAGGTTTTTTAAAAAAGCAGCAACTTACCTGTATGAAAAGCCAGGAGGTGACTAGCGCCAGGCTGCTGTATTGCCCGTTGAAGCGGTAATGGTAAGCATAAAAGGCAAAATGGTACAGGTAGAAAAACCTGCAGGGAAGTAGATGATGGCATATGAGAAAATACGCATACACCAAGCTGTATAAGTATACAAAATGCAACATTTTCTCTCCTGGTTTCAAGATGGGTGACTATGTCTCTTCACCACCATCCATTACAATGGACAACTTCAAAAAACAAGTTAAGAACAATTAAAAATCTATTTTGTTTTTTAAAGGAAGCACCTTCCCTGCTTATCGATCCCTTCTGTGAAAACAATCCAGCTGAACAGCCAATTTAATGTAATCAAATCCGTAACGTAATTCAATTCAGTTAAAGTTAAATAGTAACATGATCTTGGGCTGCCAGCAAAGGGAAGGGGGCAGCCTAAATTCCTTTGGTATTCCTGCCTTCCCTGGACCAGCTTTCTTGAACTACAATACTCATCATGTCCCAGATAGCTCCAAGGGGCCCTGGGCTGGGAACAGCTGAAAATAGAAGTAGCTGGGCTACATGTGTGTACCTCAGCCAGTGTCTCTTGCTGGTGTTGGTATGGCAGCAGATGGCATCGTATTGGTCGGCCAGCCACACAATGAGGATGATGTAGAAGGCCGTGGTGGTGTCATTGAAGAACTCCGACATGATCGCTTCCATGCCTGCCAGGAAAGGAGAGGAAAAGAAAATAATTAGTAGGTTCTTTGGTGCTTGGTATCCCAATTTGAGTCAGTTCCCATGAAAGCAACGAAGGTTAATCACTAAAAAAATGTGCAGTTTGGTGAGGTGCTACCATTCTCTTGCAGAGAACTCTAGGTGTGTGTGTATGTGCTTTCAAGTTGCCTGTCTCAACCCCAAAACTATTGACCATTTGAAGGCTTCTTCCAAAAGGCATCTTTCCCCACCTCCACTTTTTTATGATTTCCATTTCAGTGGCCAAACTTATAGATCTATGCTTTTTTAAAAATATGCTGAGGGTGGCTGGTGAGGGAGGCTTAGCTTCTTTTCTCCTTTGCTGTTGATCTATGCTCAGTCAGGGCTGCCTTCTTACCTACTAGGGCCAAGATGACCGTCAGCAAGGGGGCTGCTGGGAAGGCAATGGTCATGTTCATCTCCAGCATCTGCAGCAGGTCCACTGTGGAGGAAGGAGAGATGAGAAATGTCCTACTGGATCAGACCACACGCCTATCAAGCACCTCACCCACCATTCCACAGGGAAGCCCATGAGCAGGGCATGAGTGCAACAGCCCCACTGGTTTTCCAAATGGTGCTGCACTACACTTCCCATGAACGCTGGCATGAAAGGCCATGGTGCCAAAGATTCCAAAACCCATCTGCTTGGTGGCAAAGACCCAACACGCTACAGGCATAATGTGCAGAACCACCAGGGAAACCATCGGAAGACTTACCGATAAAAACAAAGATCTGGTGATGGGAGTAGCGCAACAGCATAGAGACAGAGAGGGTCTGAAAAAAAGAAGAGGAGCTAAGTCACCGTTTAAGGGACTACAAAGGGGCAAACCAGCAACTGCAAATCTGAAGGGCAGAGGACACTCGCATACACAGAGGGCTACTCTCTGGCAGGGAAGTCGATTTGTGTCCAAATAATTTTCATTTGCCCCGACTATAAAACGCTGTCTCAGGCCCTGTCTATACAAGCCAAATAAAATGTTCTCCCCCAGTTTGACACCTGGCCCAAACCCTGGTTCTGGTGAGAACAGTCCAGATGACAGCCCATGCACCATTAGAGCCAGGGATTATCGTCCCCCTTGTAAAGGATTTTTAAAACTTATTATCTGCTCAAGATCTTCCCAGAATATCCAGAACCCTCCGTTCTAACACCGAGTGGCTATTTGTATGCATATTTTGCCTGATAGTGGCAGCCACTGGAAAGAATAACTCACACAGAGGGCACCTCGTTCTGTGTGCCAGGTGGCACAGCAGAACATGCATGCAGACAGCTGCCATGTGTTAGAACAGAGGAAGGAGGTAACAGGTGGAGTTTAGGGCAGCTCTGAGAACAGACTATTCCAGGTTGCCTCCAGAGTATTCTGGCCAGTGCACACAGCATCTCACTAGGCAAGACTGCCCAAAGTCAGGCCATAAAATGTCACAATTGAATCCAGACACTCACAAAAATCACCATGATGACGAAGGCTGCCAAGTACGAAGTCCGGGCCATCCACATGCTGATGAAACGGTAGTGTTCCCCGGACACCACATTGCGAAGGAACCCTGGATGTCAGCAAGAAGGAAAGGAAAAACAACGTGAGGGAAAAAAAGATTGTTGCGATTTGTTTGCGTATACTGAGAACTGCAGTCCAGTAATATTTAGGAGTGCTGCAGCACTTTTAACCCCACCTTCGCCAACAGCTAACCTGACAAGTGCAAACACACACATTCATGGCATTGTCAGGAAAAACCTCTGGCAAGTAAAGTGGCTCTCATGAATAG
Organism: Sceloporus undulatus; assembly: GCF_019175285.1. Classification (NCBI taxonomy): domain Eukaryota; kingdom Metazoa; phylum Chordata; class Lepidosauria; order Squamata; family Phrynosomatidae; genus Sceloporus; species Sceloporus undulatus. The sequence goes on from NC_056528.1 coordinate 25,362,047, forward strand.
TGGGGACACAGCGCACCCTGTCCAGTCTTTATTTCTGGGTACCTTTATTCTCTTCATTTTCGGCCAAGGCTTTGACACTGGACATGAGGATGTCATCATAACCCAGGAACTCATCCAGCAGAAGACGGCTGAAGCGGTCACCAAAGCACTGGTCTCGGGTGGGATCTGGAGAGGCAGAGCAAGGACAAGAATAATTGGAGAGGAAAGATGAAAACCCAAAAGGGGATTTGAGAAACCAAATAATAATAATAATAAAAATAAAAAATAAAGCATGTTTGTACTACAGCTTACAACCTCTCTATAATTTACTACTTGATGTTGTTGTGTGCGGTCAAGTTGTTTCTGGCTTAAGACGACCCTAAGATGAACCTATTTTTTGGCAAGTTTTGTTCAGTGGCAGTTTGTACTTATCTGCCTCTGAAGCTGAGAGTGGGACTTGCCCAAGGCATGTTCTTCCATGGCCAAGCAGGCTTCCAGAGTCTTAGTCCAATGCCCAAACCACTAACCATGCTGGCTCCCAACAGCCTTGAGGGGGTTACCCAGCCTTGATCAATGCCCTGCTTTCCTGGCTCAGGAGCAGCTGACAACTAAACTTTGCTATCATCTGACAAAGGAACAGAGCAGCAGAATAAAAATGAGCCTCACCAAGCGTTACCACCATGACAGGAATGCTGAGGCGCTGGCGGGTGCTCTGGGACAGCCGCAAGAAACCGTACTCGAAGGAATACTCCACAATGTACTCTTCCTGTGGCCAGACTGGAAGGGAAAGGAAGGGAAGGAAAACAGTTTTAAAAGACTGAGAGAGTGGATACTGGGAAACACACCACCCCTAAGACCAGATTTCTTTTCAACCCCTTTAAGTTGAGTGCTTCAGCTGGTGAAGAAATCCCAAATGTGACGATAGGAACCTGCATAGGAATAAGAGCAAACATTGCAAAGGCAAACCCTCCTCGCAAATAACACATACTTGGGCTGCCTGAGATTGTACATTGAGCCTGCACCATATATAGGCTGCTTTCAGCATACACTGAAGACACCTGGGAAAGGGGTGAGTGCCCCACGCGCACGCATTGCCTGCAGCGATCACAAGCCCCATTATATCCAATGGGGCCCATGAATAGCGTGCACAGCCGCACAGCAAGCATGAGCCCCACTGATATAATGGGGCTCAAGCTTACATGTTTTTTGCTTTATGTGGGGATGGAGGGGGTCTGGAATGGATTCCCCATGTAAAGCAAGGGCCCACTGTATACAATGATAAACCAAGGTTTTTACTGCAATTTGTGCTACTTACCAATGGAAACAGTCCACTCCCATCCACTTGGCTCCTCCCACAAGTGTTGCCCATGGGTCACTTGCAGCCCCCACCACAGGGTGGGGGCAAATACTAAAAATCACCTCCAAGTTGGAAACTGGTTCTGAGTCCATCTCCTGGTTATACAAAGGCCTCCTGTTGTTGCTTTCAAGTTGTTGCAGACTTAGGGCAACCCTAAGGTGAACCTATCATGGGGTTTTCTCAGCCAGATTTGTTCAGAGAGAGTTGCCATAGCTTTCCTTTGAGGCTGAGAGTGTGTGACTTGCACTGGGTCACCCAGTTGGTTTCTATGAGCAAGGAGAAATTTGAACCCTGGTCTCCAGAGTCTTAGTCCAACACTCAAACCACTACATCATGGTCTTATTTTAGGGGGAATGAGTTTCTGCTTTGTGCTATTAAAATAGAACTTGCGTTTACATTATGTCATTCTCTTATATTGTATATTATATTATATTATATTATACTGTATATAGTCATGTATAAGTCTAAAAGGTTTAGGGGGGGGGAAGACCCCCAAAGATCTGGGTTCTTATTCACAGGTCAACGTAAGTACAGCATATTAACTCTTATCAAAATAGGAACCATCTCCTTCTCTGAGTGGCAAAAAGTGAGAGCTTAGTCTGTCCCAGATGAACCTAAAAGAAGTACTGACCCCCCTCCATTCTCTCTGCTGTGGCACAGTTTCTAGCCTTTTTGAATGGCAGGGTGGCCAAAGAGTGCATTTCTTTACTTCATCCTTTACATCCTTTGTTGCATTCCCCAAAGTTTTACATTGACTTATCTATGGGTTGTATCTAAATCTATCATCGTGGCCCCAAAACATGCCCTCAACTTATACATAAGGGTGACTTACCGATGAGTATATAAGCCAACTCAATAAATTTTTAAAAATACAAAGAAGGTGAAACAATTCATATATATTCATGAGTATGTAAGGCAACTCAATAAATTTTAAACAATACAAAGGGGATGAGTCGAAGTCATAGAAGAGAAAGAGAAGATTACAACCTGTCCCCGATTCCTTGGCCAATAGAAGATTGTAAATCTCCTCTTTTCCCATATCTTCCACTGAGACTGCCCTCCTGCACCCCTCATACCAAGACCGGGGAAGCACAAGCAATGAGGGGTCTCCTTTGGGTGAACCCCACTCCTTCCCGACCATACCCTCCCCTTATTGTACCCTGCTCTTGCGAAGCTGGTTGCGATTTCATCGGGAGGAAAATCAAGTGATGGGATGGTGGGGAGAAAAAAGCTCTAAAGTAGGAAGAAAGAAAAAGAAAGATGTGACGAAAAGGATAAGCAAGGGAAAGATGAGAAGCAAAGAGAGGGCAGGGGGATTAACAGTTAGCAGCGTGGTTCTCTTTACCTGCTTTGGCTAGCATCTCAAACTCGGACACAGTCTCGCTGAGGGGCTCCATACCTTTAGAGGCCGGCTCATCGCTGAACGAATATTCCTGGCTTTCGTTGGGGGCTAGAACTTTGGCCCCATTCAGTCGCGATGGCTTGAGGAACACCTTGGGCTCAATATCCAGCTCAAACTGGGAAAGAAAGAAGAGGAGAGTTAGGGGGAGAAACACCCATATTAAAAGAGGTTTATTTCCAAACCAGTTCAACGGCGAGGGTTGGATAACCCATGGTTCAGTGGGTACAATTCCTCTAGGCTCTTTAATTTGTCGGTGGTGGTGTGTGCCCTCAAGTCATTTGTGACATGTGAAGAATAGTGGCAAAGATAAATAATAAATCAAATTGCTGCTTCTGTATGTCCTCAAGTCATTTTCAAGTTACAGTGATTGCATGCTCACTGTTGAAATAATCCAGTTTGGCACCACTTGAACTGTCATGCCTCCATGCTATGGAATCCTGGGAGCTGTAGTTTGTTGTGACACTAGTGTATCAGGAGAGGAAAAGCAAAGCTCTGGTGCCACAACAAGCTACAACTGACACAATTTCATAGCATGGAGCCATGGCAGTTAAAAGATGTGTCAAACCGGATTATTTCTGCAATATGAATGCAGCCTGTGAATTCAAACTATCATGGGGTTCTCTTGGTCAGATTTCTTCAGAGGTTTGCCTTTGCCTTCCTTTGGATTTATCCAAAGTCACCCAGTGTGTTTCCATGGCCAAGTGGGATTTGAACCCTGGTCCTGCTCCAATCCTCAAAACCACTAAACCAAGATTTATTCATAGAGGGTTTGTCATTCCCTTCCTCTGAGGCTGAGAGTTTGAGTATGGACCAAGCCTTTTGAGAGGCTGAGTAAGTGTTCACTTTGGCAGGGGAAGGGATGAAAGATCAGAAGAGGAGGAAAACGGAAGGGAATTTATATTGAAGGCATTGCTTGGTGCAACACTGTGTTGCAGAACTGGCGATTCTTGAGCCTATTTATCAAATATAATCGCTATTAGGATCGCTTTAGTGCTATAATTAGTGACAGCCAGAGGTACCACTTCACCGGTTTAATCCCCTCTCTGGGTTCCCCTCCACAGAAGGGATAAACAGGAGCCACGCTGAGAGATTTAAATGAAATTAAGAAGCAAATTAAGTGGCTTAAATCAGTCAGTTGTCCCCAGGGGGATTCTTCGCATCGAGGCACCGACTTTCGTTCACACAACACGAGCTGCTAATTTGGTTTCACAGGCCCTTAATGGGCTCCACACTCCCGCTTGCTCATGTGGGACGAGAATTTAGGGACGATTTTTAAAAAGTTTAATGGCATATTAATTGAGGTAGACTGCTGTAAATGTGGAAAAGGCACAACAAGCCTCCAAAATGAGCGCACTGAACGTGAGGCAGCTCACATGCGCCCCAAAGGGTAAACGCAGCTATAGGTGACTCAAGCCACTGAGCCAAGTCATAAACTATAGAAACAAAAGAGGGGAAAAATGCTTAGGCTGGGAAAGGGCTGCAGATCAGTAGTTGATTAAGTTAAGATAACCCTAATCCTTGCTTGTCTCTGTGCCTTCAACTTACCTGTCGACTGCTGGAAACTGAAGTTAGGGTTGATGGTTTGTTAGTTTTGTTGTGTGCCTTCAAGACGCCTCCAACTTATGGTGACTCTTAAGGCAAACCTATCATGGGGTTTTCTTAGCAAGATTTCTTCAGAGGGAGTTTGCTATTGCCATCCTCTGAGGCTGAGAAAGTGGGACTTGCCCAAGGTCACCCAGTGGGTTTCCAAAGCAGAGCCAGGATTTGAACTCTAGTCTCCAGAGTCACAGTCCAAAAGGCAGGATAGAAACGAATAATAATATAAAGTCTTTGGTTTGAATCAGCATGACTGTTCTTATGCTCTCCTGCATTACTGATGTCCACCCAAGATGACGAAAGAAACATAGAAAACAATAAGAAGCACCCTCCCAACCATCCCTGCTACCTTGATGGAGCTGTTTTCAAACATCTCCACGGTCATTTCCTCTTCCTCCTCCTCCTCTTCTTCTTCGACACCAGGCTCAACCGCCATGCCCGGGAACCTGTCGTCATCACAAAACTGGAGGAAGATGGGAGCGCGGCTGGAGTTGCGCTGTATCTCAACCCTCAGGATGCCGTCCCTGGGCCACTTGTCCCGGACGTGCTCCAGGCAGTTGATGGGTGAGCGGGAGAAGGCAATGTGGATGTAGGCCAGGATAAAGAGAACAAACAGAGCCTGAAAGACAAAGATGAAGCCGGGTTAATGCAGGGCAGAGGTGGTTCAGGCTATTCAACCCTGGCACAAATCTGTTGTTGCTAATCGTCATTGCGTACAGAGACAATGTGGTGGTTTAAGCACTGGACTATGACTCTGGAGACTGGGGTTCGAATCCCTGCTTAGTCATGGAAACCCACTAGATGATCTTGGGCAAGTCCCACTCTCTCAGCCTTACAGGGAAACCACAGCAAGCCTCTTATGAAGAAATGGTTTCAAGAAACAGAGATAGTGTGGTGCAATGGATTGAACACTGGACTCTGGAGACCAGGGTTCAAATCCCTGCTCCGCCATTGACCTTGAGCAAGTCATATTCTCTCAGCCTCAGAGGAGAACAAAGGCAAACCACCTTGGAGCAAATCTTGCCAAGAAAACCCCATGTTGGTTCACTTTAAGGTCATCATGAGTCAGAAACAACTTGAAGGCACACACCAACAAATCTGACTAATGGTCACCTTATGAAGAAAGCTTGCCAAGAAAACCCTGCCATAGGTTTGCCTTAAGAGGTCACCATGAGTCAGAAATGTCCCAAAGGCACATACCAACAATAGCAAGTGTTCTTCCCCTCACCAAGAGTGGAATCTAGAATAAGATCTCCTCTCCCTGCAGTCCACCCAGAACCCAAAAACCTGATATGGAAGACAAGAAAACCTTCCAGAGCATGGTTTGGCACTAGAGAAACCCAAAAGTTGTAAGATTACTGTGAGTGTCGCGTGGGATTCATGTATGTATGTTCCTTCAAGTGTGTATATTCTGAAGCTGTGGATATAGAATATGTAGATATAGAGGGCTGAGTCTATGTTGTTAGCCACTCCGGGGAGAGAAAGGCAAGATACAAATAAATAAATAAGATAATAATAATGTTAGTGTGATGTAGTGGTTTGAGTCTTGGACTATGACTCTGGAGACCAATCCCCAGCTTGGCCATGAAATCCACTGGGTGACCTTAGGCAAGGCATAGTCTCAAAAGGATGGTAATGCTAAACCCCATCTGAAGAAATTTGCCCAGAAGACCCCATGATAGGGTCGCGATAACTCTAAAATGACTTGGAGGCACACAACAACAACATACAGTGGGCCCCTGTTATCTGCTGGAGTTTGGTTCCAGGACTCTCCACTGATACCAAAATCCATGGATGCTCAAGTCCCATTAACAGCATAGTAAAATGGTGTCCCTTATATAAAATGGCACAATCAAGGTTTGCAGTTTGGAATTTATATTTTTTTATAAACATAGACTTGTCCCTTCACATTTGCGGCTTTGACTTTTGCAGCTTTGATTATTCATGGATTTCGTTAACATGTTCTCTCTTGAAATATCTATGTCCTCTAGCGCAACTCTATGGTCAACTTGAACTAAAAGTTGCACTGAAGGACCTAGCGATTCCTACAAAGAACACTCCACTAGGCATTTGTAACGCAATTCGATGGTCAATGTCTGACAGATGTTGACCACAGAGTTGCACTGGAGGACTTTGAGATTCCTAGAGAGGTGTTCTCTCAGGTAAAAACACAGTCTTTTTGTTATCTGTGGTTTTTCCACATCACGGGGGTCCTGTGCCCCTTACCCCAGCGAATGTGGCAGGATGAGTGTATGTTCAAGCTGTGGATGCTTGAATCCATGGATAGAGAATGCGTTGATACAAAGGACCAACTGTACATAGCAGGGCACAGAAGCAGAAAAGAAAGGCGCCGTGGTGCGCATGTCTCCCTTTCAACATTACCTTGAGGAGCACGAAGAATTCAAAAACGCGACGAAAGGAAGGTGGAAAGAGTCGGGCGTAGGTAACGGCCATCTTGAAGAAGAGCGCATGGAAGAGGCGGTCGCGGACATTGATGAGTGGGTTCTGGTTGAGGTTACGGACTCCTCGGTTATTTCCAGGGGGTCCCCCGACCCCAACGTTGTTGTTCATCGGGTGATGGTGGTTGTTCGGCTGGTTCTCCGACATCCTGAGTCTTAGTGGCTTCGAGACGGCGCTTCCTGCGGCTTTCCTTCAACTGGATTCTTCTTTTCTCTTCTTTAAATTTCTGACGTTTTCCTCCTGCGCAAATTCAGTTCCGGAGCACAGACCGATTTTGTTCGGATTTGGAGAAGGCACTCGGAAAGCGGAGTAGCAAAACAAGAGAGAGAGAGAGAGAGAAAGAGTCCGGAAAAAGAACGAGGGAATCGTTCCCGCTCACCCCAAAACGAAGAAAATAAATCAGTTCACTAGCATGGAGAGAAGGGCCCAGAGTCAGAAGGATATGCAGCCATTTTGTAATTCTGAAAGCTGCTGGCGTTGGGGGGCTGCCCAGATAGACTGGGATGAAAGGGCAAACACAGAACCCTAAGTGATGTTAAACTCCATAAACAGTGATTAAACAAAGTTGGTGGGGGAATTAATGCTAGATGGCAAGAATAAACTCCTTACATGGGGAGTGGGATACAATACCAAGACCTAGGGGGCAAAAGATGGGGCAGAAAATAACGCTTGGGAAGGAAGTACGGAGGTTGTCTTTGCCCCCCACAAAAATAGGGCTCGGTCTGGGAGAAGGGAATGAATAAAATCTTTAAATGGGGATACAATAGTCTAACGGGGGGGGGGGGCAAAATGTGGGGCAGAAAGTAGGGAGAGAACAAATTAATGGGGATACATGCCAAAAAATATGGGGCCAAAATATGGGGCAGAAAGTAAAAGCTGGGGAAAGAAGTAGGGAAGGCTATTTATGACCCCACAAAAATAGGGCTCAATTTGGGAGAAAGAAAAGAATAAATTCCTTAAATGGGGAGACAACACCACAAAATATGGGGTCAAAATATGGGGCAGAAAGTGAAACCTAAAGGGACTTTTTTGGGGGAGGGATGGCCTCAGTTTTGGAAAAGAGAAGGAATAAAAGAAGAGTAAGAAATTGGGGAGGAAGAGACCCCCCAAAATCCCACAAAAAGTGGGGTGATCCCTATAAGGGGCACCCCCCCCCAAAATAGGGATGGAGTGAAATGGGGTGACCCTTCCCTAAAAGAAAAGGGGGGCTTAAAATTGGAATTAGGAGGGGAAAGAGGGGGTCTTAAAAACCAAGCTTGTGTTTTTTGGGGGTAGAGAGGAGATAGGACCCCCAAAAGACAACAAAGGGGTCCCCAGCTGCCCCTCTCCCCCGCCTCCCACCTTTTGGGGCTCTCTGGCTCTCAAAGGGGAGCCTCTCAGTCCCCCTTCGCGTCCGCCAGGGCCGCCGCCATTTTGTTTGCTCTCTTTTTTCCCCTTCCTCCTCCTTCTCCCTCAGCCCCGCCCTCCGGTGACGTCAGAAGAGGGAGGGAGGGAGGGGGTTACAGCACAAGGACCGAAAAGGATTCTGGGAGAGAAAGGCCTTGTGGGGAGAGGCTTGGTCAAAGGGGATACGGTCGAGATGGAAGGTTTAGAAAGGAAACTTCCGGTTCTCCATCGACGCCCAGCCAGCCATTTATTTTATTTTTAGAGTTTTATTAGTATGTTATTATTTCATATCACATTATATTTTTAATTTTTATTATATCTATATCTATATCTATATATATATATATATATATATATATATAGATCATCCCCTCTCTCTCTCTATATATATTTACAATACATATATATATAATACATACATTTATAATAGATTATATATTATAAAATTAAAAATAAGAATAAGAATATATGTACAATAACATATATATGAGATAGATAATCCCCTATATATATATTATCAAATTAAAATATAAGATAGATAATATATTATTTTATTAGTATTATCAATAAAATAAGATAAATAGTTTTATTATTATTATTATATATATTATTATTATTATTTTTAACCTCTGTCTCTTATATTATAATTATATATGTTATATATATATTAAAATGAAACTTAAAATAATTGTATGATAACATTATATTAATTGAATCTAATATAGTATATACAATTATATATATGAGATAATATTAATTTAATTATAAAACAGTATATTTATAAAAAAACCTCTCTGCTATATTATATATATAATAGATTAAAGTATAGATATAGAAATAAAAATTAAAAATATAATGTGATATGAAATAATAACATACTAATAAAACTCTAAAATAAATAAATGGCTGGCTGGGCGCGATGGAGAACCGGAAGTTTCCCCTTTGACCAGCCCTCCCCACAAGGCTTTCTCTCCCAGAATCCTTTTCGGTCCTTGTGCTGTAACCCCCTCCTCCCTCCCTCTTCTGACGTCACCGGAGGGCGGGGCTGAGGGAGAAGGAGGAGAAGGGGAAAAAAGAGAGCAAACAAATGGCGGCGGCCCTGGCGACGCGAAGGGGGACTGAGAGGCTCCCCTTTGAGAGCGAGAGCCCCAAAAGGTGGAGGCGGGGGAGAGGGGCAGCTGGGGACCCCTTTGTTGTCTTTTGGGGGTCCTATCTCCTCTCTACCCCCAAAAACACAAGCTGGTTTTTAAGACCCCCTCTTTCCCCCTATTCAATTTTAAGCCCCCCTTTTCTTTTAGGGAAGGGTCACCCCATTCACTCCATCCCTATTTGGGGGGGTGCCCCTTATAGGGATCCCCACTTTTGGTGGGATTTTGGGGGGTCTCTTCCTCCCAATTTCTTACTCTTCTTTTATTCCTTCTCTTTCCAAAACTGAGGCCATCCCTCCCCAAAAAAGTCCCTTTAGGTTTCACTTTCTGCCCATATTTTGACCCCATATTTGTGTGTTTGTCTCCCCATTTAAGGAATTTATTCTTTTCTTCTCCCCAAATTGAGCCCTATTTTTTGTGGGGTCATAAATAGCCTTCCCTATTTCTTTCCCCAGCTTTTACTTTCGGCCCCATATTTTGGCCCCATATTTTTTGGCATGATCCCATTAATTTGTTCTCTCCCTACTTTCTGCCCCACATTTTGCCCCCCCCCCCGTTAGACTATTGTATCCCCATTTAAGATTTTATCATTCCCTTCTCCACCGAGCCCTATTTTTGTGGGGGCAAGACAACCTCCGTACTTCTTCCCAAGTTTTATTTTCGCCCATCTTTGCCCCCTAGGTCTTGTATGGTATCCCACTCCCCATGTAATGCCATCTAGCATTAATTCCCCCACCAACTTTGTTTATCACTGTTTATGGAGTTTAACATCACTTAGGGTTCTGCGTTTGCCCTTCATCCCAGTCTACTGGGCAGCCCCCCAACGCCAGCAGCTTTCAGAATTACAAAATGGCTGCATATCCTTCTGACTCTGGGCCCTCTCTCCATGCAGTGAACTGATTATTTTCTTCGTTTTGGGGGAGCGGGAACGATCCCTCGTTCTTTTTCCGGACCTTTCTCCTCTCTCTCTCTCTTGTTTTGCTACTCCGCTTTCCGAGTGCCTTCTCAAATCCGAACAAATCGGTCGTGCTCGAACTGAATTTGCGCAGGAGGAAAACGTCAGAAATTTAAAGAAGAAAAGAAGAATCCAGTTGAAGAAAGCCGCAGGAAGCGCGTCTCGAAGCCACTAAGACTCAGATGCGAGAACCAGCCGAACAACCACCACATCACCCGATGAACAACAACGTTGG
>NC_056528.1:25376076-25378704 GCF_019175285.1 Sceloporus undulatus
TATCCTTATGAAACCTAAGGAAAGGCTGGTCCCTCCGCAAGGCACAGAGTTCACCCGCATGGCGGGCAGAGGTGATGGCCACAAGGAAAGCAGTTTTCCAAGTCAATAGTCTCAAGTCCGTTGTGGCCAGGGGTTCAAAGGGCTTGGATTGTAAGGCAGACAGTACATCGTCCAAGCTCCAAGCCGGGGTCGGTACCGAGACCGAGGGATGGAGGTTGCCACAACCTCTCAGGAAGCTTTTCACCAAAGGGTCCCTGAAAAAAGAAGGTTTACCATCAAACTGAAAGTGGGATCAGATGGCTGACAGGTAGCACTTGATGGAGGGGACGGTGGAAATAATAGCTCCTGTTGGTGGGAGCTCTTCGAACTTGAGGGCATAACCCCTACAGACTATGTCCAAGACCCAGGAGTCAGTAGTTATAGAGGCCCAGGTGTTGACAAAGGGCCTAAGACTGTCTAAAAAGAAAGAGGAGGGAGACGGGACGAAGCACGCAAGGACTCTTCAGGCCTTCGTCTTGACCAGCTCCGTGTCTTAGCGGTGACCCTTCCGATACTGTATCAGGGTGTTATGGTGGCCGGAAGAGGAAGAAGATTGGGAAGGGTAGTGCTGTCTCTGTGAGCCCTGTTGCTGGTATGGGTGGTCCTGATGAAAAGACCTCTGGCCCTGACCTTGTCCCTGCCATTGGCGCTGCCGCTTCCTGAACGGAGTGGTGGAGGAAGAGGACATACCGTGTTTCTTGGCCGCTGCCTTCATCCGGTATTTGCGATTTAGGCGCTCGTCTGTCTCAGAGTTGAACAGGCCGGAATCGTCCAACGGCATGTTCTCTATCGCTGCCCTTGCATTCGGGTTCAGGTCAGAACCCCGGAGCCATGCATGGCGACGAAGAGCCATCGAAGCCGTCATGGTCCTGCCAGAACAGTCGGCCACATTGCGGGAGAGGGTAATTAGCCAGCTTCCGATTGAGTGGGCCTCGTCTATGATCTCCACAAGCTTGCGTTGGACATCATCAGGTACCTCGGGAACCAGGGGTGAGACTCTCTCCATCAAAGTCTGGTTGTAGGCACCCATGCAGGCATTATAGTTGATGGCCTTAACCGCCAGCGCAGAGGCTGAATATGCCTTTTTGGCCAGCCTGTCAATCTTCTTGGCCTCCTGGTCCGCAGGAGAGGTGGCCAGCTTGTGTGTGAAGACCTGTTGAGCACCCTCCACAATCGCCGAATTCTGCTTTGGGTGCGTTGACATCCAAGTGCATTGGGATGACGAGATCTTGTAGAGGGACTCGATCTTTCTGGAGGATCCCAAGAAGGAGGTGGGAGAGTCCCAGGAGCGCTTGACAATCGTCTCCAACGACGGAAGGAGTGGAATGGAGGGAGGTGTAGGTACCTTCCCATGTATGCGCCGTTCCACGGGGTCCTTGGCCTCTACCTCCGGGTACGACAGCTCGATATCGAGGGCATTAGCCATCTTAATGACTTGCTCATTAAAAGAGCACACGTCATCGGTGGGGGAGGCAGGTGCGGGATGATGAAATTCTTGGGGTGACCCCGGCGGGGAGTCCCCAGGCACAGAGGGCTCATCTGAGGAGAGCGAGTCATCCGCATCCGATGATGAGTCCAGGTGAACGTCTTGTTGCTGAGGGCGAGACGTTGTCGGTACCGGGTCCACTTTGACGGCCTGTCTTGCAGACGGGCGGCTCCGGGAAGGCGGTGGAGGCCGTGAGATCGATGCCGATGGTTTAGACTTCTGTGCTGGAGATCGGACTCTAAGTGACGACTGGTGTGTGGCAGACTTTGAAGAAAGGTGGCCCATTGCATCCTCCCTGGAGACTGCCAGGTAGTAGCGGTCCATTTCGGGATCATAAAACAGATCCGAGTCCTCATGGATCTGAGTAGGGACCATTGCCTGTGGAACTGGTGTTGGTGAGCGATGCCAAGACGACCTGGAGTCGTCGCCACTGGAGCAGGAGAAGAGCATGGTAGACAAGTCGGGTGGTCTGTGGCACAGTGGACGAGGGCGAGGCTGTGGTCACAGAAGCTGGCTGAGGAGAGGCTGTGGGTGAAGCCAGAACCCTCTGAGGGATCGGGGTGCCAGAGTCCTCCTGGCGGGACTTCTTGTGGGGCACCTCCGAGGACTTGGATCTCTTGCGGCTGCGGTCTGAAGGCTCTGCTGAAGACTTGGCCTGTTTAGCATGGGACGGAGAGGTCTCAGGAGCGACCTCGGACACGTGCCTCCTCTTGTGGGACCATTTGGAACCGTGTTCCGAGCGGGTGTCCTCCAGTACTGGAGTCGACTTCGAGCCCGTCTCCTTGTCCTTGTCCTTGTCTGCCATCTTGCCCTTGTCCTTTTTGCTGGAGGAGGACGGTTTGGAGGCCGAACCTTCTGTCCCAGTAGTCTTATGGGGACGTTTTGAGGGCTTGTTGGTGGCAGTGGGCTCTTCTGAACCATGGGCCACTTCGATGGCAGCACGGGCCGCAATAGCACTCGGTGCAGAGGTCACACTAAACGGACTCCCTGCAGCTGCGGAGGCGGTGCCAGCCGAGGCCACAGGGGCAGAAGCAGGGTGGGCAACCGCCTGTGGCTTGAGGACCCCATGGTAAATCACCTTTGTCAGGCGCAACTCACGTTTT
>NC_056528.1:25381704-25407357 GCF_019175285.1 Sceloporus undulatus
AAAACTGCAAATAACAAAAACACCATGTTTTTACCTGAGAGGACACCTCTCTTGGAATCTCTAGGTCCTCCAGGGCAACTCTGTGGTCAACGTGTGACAAACACTGACCATAGAGTTGCACCGAAGGAGCTACAAAGGCCTAGTAGAGTATCCTCTCTAGGAATCTCTAGGTCCTCCAGTGCGACTCTGTGGTCAATGTCTGACAAACACTGACCATAGAGTTGCAACGGAGGAGCTACAAGGCCTAGTTGCGTATCCTTTCTAGGAATCTCTAGGTCCTCCAGGGTGACTCTATGGTCAACATCTGACAGACACTGACCATAGAACTGCACTGGAGGAGCTACAAAGGCCTAGTGGAGTGTCCTCTCTAGGAATCTCTGGGTCTTTCAGTGCAACTTTGAGTTAAAGTTAACCATAGAGTTGCACTGGAGGACCTAGATATTCCTAGAGAGAACATATTAATAAAATCCTCAAATATCAAAGCCACAAATATAGAGGGATGTGTGTGTATTGAACCTGTTTTCCTATTCTTTCCTTCCGCTTTCCCATTCGATCCACTTTTCTCCTACAGTGGTACCCCGGGTTACGAATTTAATTCGTTCCGCGGCGCCGTTCGTAACCCGAAAGATTTCGCAACCCGAAAAAAGGCTTTCCGCTAGCGCTGGAAAGCCGCTAGCCACGCTTCGCTTTTAAATTTCGTGCCAAAAAGCGACAAAACACACCGAAAAAAATTTCGTAACCCGAAAAATCTTTAGTTACCCGGAACAGTTTTTTCCAAGCTAACTTTTTCGTACCCCGGAAATTTCGTAACGCGATCAATTCGTATCCCGGGGTACCACTGTACTTCCTTCCCTTGAGTTTTGTTCTTGTGTTACATCTTGGTCATAAAAGGGATTTTAAAAATAACTGAAATGAACTCTGCTGCGTTTGGGATGAATGGTTGCCACGCGTTTCCGCGCTCCTCCTCGTTCGGCACCTTAATGAAAAATACCCGCAGAAGAATAAATAAACACCATTCTCTATGAAGAACCGGTTGCTTTCCCTCCCTTGGAAAACTAAACACCCTCTCCTCTTTGTTGGCACACCCAGGTTGGCATCTCCATCGCTTAGTTACTTGATGTTTCCAGGCACAGAAGGGTTTTTCTTCCTGAGCAGGTTCTGGGACTGCAGGAATTCAGGATCAGGTGGATCACAGAAACCAAGAGATCCACTCCACCAAACCGATGATCCACTGGGCAAACTGGGACTTGCATGAACCGTGTGGCTTTGCTTGTCCGCCTTTCCACCGAATGTGTTTCATCAGTCAAGATCCCTAAGTTCGGGTCCGAAAGAACCACCAGGCTTTGCTTTTCTGCCTTTCCAACGAATGCGTTTCGTCAGTCAAGACTCTTGAATTTGGACCCAAATGCACTGTCCAGCTTTGTTTCTCCACCTTTCCATCAAATGCGTTTTGTCCATCGAGATCCATAACAATGGGCCCAAAAGAAGCCGCCACCTTTGCTTTTCTGCTTTTCCATCAAAAGTGTTGCATTGATCAAGAGCCTTACGTTTGAGTCCAAAAGTGTTTCATCGATTGAGATCCTTAAATCAAAGTGCAAATGGACCATCCAGGTTTGCTTTTCTTCCTTTCCATCAAATACGTTGCGTTGATCAAAATCCTGAAGTTTGGGTTTGAATAAACCACCTGTCTTTGCTTTTCTGCCTTTCCATCGAATGTGTCGCACTGATCAAGATCCTTAAATTCAAGTCCAAATGTGTTCCATCGATCAAGATCCTTAAATCGAAGTGCCAATAAACTATCAGTCCTTGCTTTTCTTCTTTTCCATCGCAGGTGTTTAATCAACAGAGATCCTCAAGTTTGCCCCTGAGAAAGGCAAAAGCCGGGGGCCATGATGCCAACCGATTTGGGTCACCAGGAATCGTTCCCGTTGCCACGCATCGTCTGGTCCGACCTGGTGCTCCGCGTCCCGCACAGCAAGGCTGGGTCCAAAGGTATGGATCAAACAGGGCCCACATTTCCACCATTCCCCCTAATAACTCTCCTCTCCTCCTCCGCTGCTGAGTTCATTGAATGCAAACGACTTTTGCAATTTGGAGCCTCCAAAATTGTGGCAGTAGGTGGTTATGAACACAGTTTGCAGCATCTAGAACAGAGGTTCTCAACCTTTAATCCTCCAGTTGTTTTGGACTCCAGCACCCAGAAGCCTTTGCCAGAATGGCCAATGATGAGGGAATCTGGGAGATGAAGTCAAAAACATCTGGAGGACCAGAGTTGAGGAACACTGATCTAGAAGTATCTAAGACTTGATTCCCAAATGGTGGCCCTCCAAGTTTTTGGACTTCAGCTCCCAGAAGCCTCAGCCACCTTGGCCAATGGTCTGGGATTCTGGGAGATGAAGTCCAAAACAAGGCCAAATGTTGGGACTCACCGATCTAGATTTTGCATGCACTTCTTTTGGCTTGCTAGGTTCCTAAAATGTTCTTTCATTTTAGTGGCAACCAAAGGAGCAGAACGGCGGAGTGACCGAAAGCTACCGCCGGCATCAAAGGTTCCTGTGGAAGATGGGAGTTGCAGTTTAGGGGGAATGGATGGAGATATGAAACCATCTTGGGCTTACCTGGAAGGGATTCAAGAGGAGGAACGGGAAGAAAAATGGGCATCAGGTCCACCAAGATCTCCTCCAGAGAACCCACCATCGTCCTCTCCAGAAAAGCAGGCCGTGAAGACCATTTTGGTTGACCTGAGACCCATCTTGGAGAAGGTCACTGAGAGCCCAGATTTGGGGAAGGAGGACTCATTGGAGGACTCTCCAAAAGAGGGGTCCATCTCATCCCAAATTTGTGAATATCATGGAGAAGACCTCATTGATAATAGAGGAGAGCTTGGCTATGGAAGAGGACACCAAGCTGGAGATGCTGCCATGGCTGTTCTCAAGGATGAAGGCGTTCATAAGGACCTTTTCCTGCCTCCCTTGAGACCCTGCAGCCTTGACCTGGAGGGCATCAAGACCCCAAAAGAAAGCCAGTCGTGGAGGAAAGAGCCCACCAAAATTAGCAAGGACAGCTTGCCGGCTCTGGTGACGCTTCAGCCGAAGCTCAGCGCCCCGCTTTTCCTCCCCAAAATGGTTCCCAAGGAACACTCTCTGGTGGAGACAGACATTGCGGCCCAACCAGTAAGGATAAATAATTGGCAGAACGTTTAAAAAGAGCTACTGTAGTAGTTTCATTAGGATTGTAGACCAGAGTTCGAATCCCGGCTCAGCCCTGAAAACACACAGACATGCTCTCAGCCTCAAAGGAAGCCAGTAGCAAGCCTGTTGTTGTGTGCCTTCAAGTTGTTTCCAAGTTATGGCAAACCTATTGTGGGGCTTTTTAGAGGCTGACGGAAAGGCATTGATGGTGTCTTCCTGCATGGCAGATTGGGGTTGGAATGGATGACCCTTGGGATCCCGTCCAACTCTATGTCCAGATTGGGAAAGTTGGGTCTGCAGACGCTACTTAGCTACACAACTTAAATACAGAATATCATGACCTAATTTGCAATGCGCTTTAATCAAAAACATAATTATTCAACTTCAATGTGTGTATCATATACATATATAATTTCCAAATTGAGAATAGAATAAATGACAAGCTGTCTCTCCATCAGCCTCTGAAAGAGGCTGAATGCTGGATCCGTCCCAGGGTCAAAGCCTTATTTTAATATGGTTTATTTTAATATAAATTAATTCTATTTTAATGTACCTTTTAATTGTCCTTTTTTTTAAATATCGTAAGCCACCCTGAGTCCCAGTTTTGGGGAAAGGGCAGGATATTACTATTATTACTAATATTTGTTCTCTTTGGCTATCCTCCGCTGCAGCCCGCTGCCCCTTCCCCGGATTTCCAGCTCCCGACTCGAATGCTCCTTTGGAAGCTGCAACAAACCACCACAAGCGACAACCACCTCCTCATCGCACGAGTCCTGAGTTCAATTCGAGAGGAGCTCTTGGCAGATGGAGGGTGAGGTTCTAGTCCTAAGTGTCAAAGCATCCATGGCAAGTACCATGCGGGATGCAAAGCCCAGAGGGTTGGATATATGGCTCCCAGGTCCCCATGTTTGACATTGGGATCGATTGCCTATCTGACTCTCCATCGCTGGAGGCCTTTTATGGAGACATAAAGAACTTTGGGTGTTCTTTAATGGTGACTTCCTGCATGACAGAGGGTTGGATTACATGACCTCCTAGGACCCTTCTGATTCTTTACGTTTTGGAGGTGTGAATCCCCAAAGGGAAAAGAGAAAGTGACACTTTTGGAGGGGCAAAGTGGGATATACACTTGTCCCTGCATATTTGCCAGGGTTAGGGGCACAAGGCCCCCATGAATATGGAAATACTGCCAATAACAAAAACACTCTAGGAATCTCTAGGTCCTCCAGTGCAACTCTGTGGTCAACGTCCGACAGGCACTGACCATAGAACTGCGCCAGAGGAGCTACAAATGCTTAGTAGAGTGTCCTCTCTAGGAATCTCTAGGTCTTTCAGTGCAACTTTTAATTAAAATTGACCATAGAGTTGCACTGAAGGACCTAGATATTCCTAGAGAGAACATATTAATCAAATCCGTGAATAATCAAAGTTGCAAATATCAAAGTCGCAAATATGGAGGGACAAGTGTATTGCAAAAAAAAAGTCCTTACGTTTATTCCTTTAACCTTTCCCCGTTTTCTTACTAGAGAAAAAGAGCGTCGCTGCCTTGAACTTCCACAGATCCAACCCTTCAAGGTGGAAAGGAGAGAAAGGGAACCGGACGCCAGAAAGAAACGATTGCATAAATTCCCCAAGAAACACAACAGATCCTTCCAAGGAGAATAGGATGGCTCTGGGAACCAACAACTCCCATCAGGCACCAGCAGGGTTGCTGTTCCTATCACTCCCGCATGGCCAGTGTCAAAGAGTCCTGGGAATTAAGAGGCAGAAAGACCCTTGCGATAAAAGCAAAACTTGTGTGTGTGTGTGTGTGTGTGTGTGCGCGCGCACATATATACTTACATATAGGATTGCAACATCCAGAATCCCCCAGGAACCATGGATGCTGGGACTCTCAGACAGGGCTTTTAGCAAGGAGCGTCTTAGACATCCCCAAACTTTCTCAGGAAAGAATGACAGGTATGAAATTGGGGAAAGAAAGTGCACCCCGTGAACACACACCAGAAGTTGTTTATTTGGAAATATGCTGGTTTTCGGGAGGGTCCCAAATCCCACCGCTGTCCCCTTTCAGACATAAAACTGGCATCCGAACTTGGCGTTGTCCAGTTCACTGGCCGGGCGGAGGTAGAAGAGCTCGTCAGCCGTCGGGGGCACCCAGCGGGTCGTGTGGAAGCGAGACTCACCCACCTGCAAGGAAGGAAAAGGAGGAGGAGGAGGATGAAGTGGTTCCGTGCTGGCGTAGACCATTCAAGAGGCCCAGGTCTGAATTGCTATGGGGGCAACGCAACCTGGCATCTCTCCCATTTCCCCTGGCATGCATTGTAATGGGACCTCCACCTTTGCTGGGGTTAGGGGCATAGGATTCGCATGAAAGTGGAAAATCTGGGTCTGGATATAAATAATAATAATAATAATAATTATTATTATTATTATTATTATTAGGTTTCAGCAAGATGATTTTTAATTGTTTTTAAAATGTGTATTGTAAAATTTAAACAAACTTATTTTATCCGTCTGCCACCTGAACTTGAGACATAAATAAATAAAGTAAAATAATTCATAATAATAATAATTCCAAAATCCCAAACGCTTCCGGTCCCCAGGATTTTCAGCCTGCGTCGGAGAGGCTGAATTCGAATCCCGTGCCCGCATTTTACGCCAACGTCCCAAAGTCTCCCACCTGCCAACCGGGGACGTCCTGCATGATCTTGGCCTCCTCCTCGAAATTTTGCCGCAGGAGGCGGAGGGTCCTGCAGAGAGAAAAAGGAGAACCCTTTGAGGGGAGGATAGAGCCACGACGGATGGCGGACGATGGGTCTGCCACCAGCCTCTGCGCCGACGCCAACCAAACCTAGTATATACCTCCGGTCGTCCTCCGCCATCAGGAGAGGCATGAGAGCTATCCGGGCTTCCAGGTCCTCAATATTCAGGCGCCTGAAGGAGCAGAAAAAGGGAGAGTTAGAAAGGAAGGAGAAGGGTGCATCTATACGGTAGAAATAATGCAGTTCAACACCACTTTAAGCACTGTAGCTCCATCCTAGCCTGGGATGGGTAGTTTTACAAGGGCTTTTCAGTGTCTCTAGAATCACAGAGTTGGAAGAGACCCCAAGGGCCATCCAGTCCAACCCCATTCTGCGATGCAGGAACTCTCAATCAAAGCATCCCCATTGACAGATGGGCATCCAGCCTCTACTCATCAAGATGATGATGATGATGATTGTTTATATTTATATCCCACCTTTCCAGAAGGATCAAGGCGGCTTACAATAGAATACATAAATAAATACATAATACATACCTAACTAAAAATTACACACCCCTTTATCCCTTACCTTAAAACTAAAATACCAACACTATATAAATACAAATTAAAAATCAATTTAAAATAGGCAAGATCCCATGATTCTGGAGCCATTGGTGTCGATGCGCCCCTAGGACCACATTCATCTAAAAGACTGCGTCCGCACTGTACAAACAACAACAACAACGAAGGCATACCTCCTTTCCCGGTTCCATTTTGTAAGCGAATAGTAGCCGTAAAGAAGGGTCCCGATTCCGATGGCGAAGAGGCTGTAGCCTGGGAGGAAGGAACACAACGTTTGACACATCAACACAACAGGAGAAGAAGATAAGGCTGTCTGGTTGGGATCAAGGGGCACGGTGAAGATGTGGATGAACTGCAAGGCCCAGCAGTCTTCTTGCCCTTTGTGGCCAATGGTGAGGGATGATGGGAGCTGCAATGGAAAATCCCAATGCCATTCCTTCCTGTGGATCAAGTTGGAGGGGAGGGCAGGCAATGTGTAGACATCAAAGGACTGCAACTCCCAAGAGTCTCCCTGCCCAGCACAGCCCAAGCTGAGGGATGATGGGAGTTGCAATGGAACAAAACATGGGGAGACATTCAGTTCCCTCTTCTGGTGTGGATCAAGGGGGGGAAGGGCTGGCATGTGGTGCAGGTGCTGAAGGACTGCAATTCCCAGCAGCCCCTAAACCCAGCCCAAGGTGAGGGATGATGGGAGCTGCAACCCCACAAAACCTAGAGAACCTTCCATTCCCCTCTGGTCTGCATTAAAAGGGGGTGAAAGGCAGGATGTACTAAAACAAAGGACAGGACTTGCCATACTCGCCCATAGAGAACCACTGGAGGATACTTGCCCATAGAGAAACCATAGTTGCCCATAGAGGATTATGGGGGAATCCTTGCCAGTATGGCCAATATTCCCCATGGTTCTCTATGGGAAAGCCTTCTCCAATGATTCCCTATGGGCAAGGACCGTGGTGGAGCTGTCCAAGGACTACAACCCCCAGCAGCCCCCCTGCGCACCGTGAGGGATGATGGGAGTTGTAGTCCAGCAAAAACCCTTCCATGCAAAGGATGTGGGGGTGAGCTTGGCCTGGTCCGAATGTACTGGAGGTCCCAGCCTGCGCTGTCCAGGGATGATGGAGGTTGCAGTGGTCCCTCACTCACCGGAGAGCCCTCGCCGGGGCATGTGCCTCTTGTAGTCGATGGGGCCGTAGCCCCCCGCAGGAGGCATGTCCTGCTTCACCTTCCCTGAGCCCGGCGCCATCTTGGACGCGGGAAGACGCCTCCGCCTCTTGCCCTCACTCTGACGTCAACACGCGCGCCCCGGCGACACAAGATGACGTCACCGCGAGGCGCTCGCCGCAGCCACAACCTCGACCCCCTCTGGCTACCGTAAATCCCCGACTAAAGGCGCATACTCGCAGAGAGTTACCGTATTTATTCGTCTACTTGTTCATCCATTCATTGGACCTGTTTCAATGGGATTCGTGTTTGTTTATAGGAAATGGGTGGAAACAGGGAAGCAGCACCACAGACCTTCTTCCTGTTGGTTCTTCCTTTTGGCTTGTTTCAGGTGCCTCTGAGCAAGTGCAGAGGGCCTGCTTCACTATCTTGTGTGTGTATGCATGCATAATATATATTAATCTGCACTGGAGGAAAATACGCCATTCATATATATTCTGCATTGGAGAAAAAATGCACAACTCACACACACAAACTATTTTTGTGTATGCATTTGGGGGAAATGTACAATTCACACACAATCTTGTGTGTGTGTGTATATATATATATATATATCTGCATTGGAGGGAACTGGACATTAAATCCCCTGGACTTGGAGAATGGCCAAAGGAGGAGATGCCAGTCTTCAAATAAGCTTTCCCTGCCATCTGAACTAAGACCAGAAACAGCAAAATGCAGGCCTAGAATTAACATCTTCCATTTCTTCATCTTGTTTGCCTGAAGAAGCAGCAGCCGGTGTGGCTTTGAAAGCTTGCAATGTGTGCACTTGGTTGTCCCAAGAAAGGCATCATTGTTTGGATGCTAATGGATATCTATCATCTCTCTATCTATCTAGTGTGTGTGTTGTGTGTACATACTGTGGAGAGCTGTCTGACAAGAGGTAGATCAATATATCACGAAACTACAAATCCTGGGTGTCCGAAGCATTCAACCAGGGCAGCTAAAGCACAAAAAACTACAAATCCCAGTTTCCACATGGCGGACCCACGGCAGTTGAAGTCAACCATAGGGTTCCACTTTTGCATAGTGCGCTTGGGCCTTTTAACTCATTATGGGTCCCAAATTGATTATTTGCAGATCGATCAATGGTCTTTTTTTTAAATGGGACAAACCATTTCCCAAAAGCCATTGATCCATATCGGTGTTTTTTTTTAAGCCACTGTCCAAGACGCCGAATACTATCCCCAGCCTTGGATGGCTCCTTCCGAGTCCAAACTCTTCCCAAAGGGCCTCAAGATCTGGAATTGGGAACACAGTTTAAGAAACCTAGTTCATTTTTTATTTATCCTCTCCCCACAAATTAGCAGAGAATCCCAAGTATCACTTTTGGCTAATCTAGGATCAAAAACAAGATTGCCAAATGGCCTCTAGCACAGAGGAAACGCAGTACAACCCAGCACACAAAACCATATTTGCTTTCCCCATCCAGGCACCTTTCTGACGTACTACAAATCCCGTCATCCCCAGGGCCATGCTGGTTGCAAACTTTGGGTGCAAATACTCTATAGCATTGAACCGTGGCTGTTAAAGCGGTGTGAAAATGCATTAATTCTGCTGTGTGGATGCACCCAAAGAAGGCTTAAAGGAATGACAAATCCCAGGTTTCCACAGTATGAAACCATGGCAGTTAAAGCGGTCTCAAACTGCATTAATCCTGCCATGTAGATGCCCCCAGGGAAGGCTAAACAAACTACAAATCCCAGGATTCCACAGCATGGAGCCATGGCAGTTAAAGTGGTGTGGAACTGCATCAATTCTGCAGTGTAGACGCAGCCTTTGTTCCATTGTCGCACCAGCAAAAACCGGATTTGGAGACGTCCAACGGCTGGAAACTCTCAGATTTAAGACATTGCATTTTGTTCTATTTTGCACCAAGTTTGCAAAGATTTCTTTTCTGGACCTCAAAGTCAACAGTTTCAAGGCAATAATCCAAGAGGTTTTGTTTTGACATGGTTTAGTATTTTTTTCCTTAATGGGAAATTCAGATTATTTCAGATTACGGGTTTGCACTGCGTTTGGTGCTGGTGAGCCTGGAAAAGAGTAGAGACACTCACCAGTTCCAAACTGGTTTCAGACCATTTCAACCCACTCCATTCCCCATCAATTGTTCTGCAAAAAGGCACAGGGATCTGTGGAACTCCGCTATGCTTTGGCAGTCCCTTTCCCATCCTCCCCAGCAAACTGGGGCCAACGGTGGTGGATAATGGGAGCTAAGGAGATGCATCGACGTTGTTGAAACAACACAGTTTGATACCACTTTAAGTGCCACAGTGCCATCCTAAGGAAACCTGGGATTTGCAGTTTTGCAATGAAGAAACTGGCTAAGAAAAAAACCCTTTGGGTTGCCCCAAGTCGGAAACGAAGGCACACAACAATAAAAGTCAAAGGGAGGTGGTGCCTCACCAAACTACAAATCCCAGGATTCCATAGGATGGAGCCATGGACAATTAAAGCGGCATCAAGCTGCATTATTTCGCTAGGTGCACATTAGGTTGCCAAACCGAAAACCAGAAACGGTTCCTCTGCTTATGGAGCATTGTGTGTAGCATCTCTTATGGCAAACCTCCCTTGAACACATTTGGCCAAGAAAACCCAATGATAGGGTCACCTTAGGGTTGCCACATAACACACACAGAAGGTAGAAGTTGTGTAGAAAGGGAGATTTCAGCAGGTCCTGCCTGTCGCACAACCAGGTAACAAACACACCTGTTGAAATCCCCTCTTCCTCGCCACCATTAAAGGTGGAGGAGCCCTCTCCGGTTCTCACCTTGGCAACGTGAGAGTGGATTCTTCTCAATGCAGGTATTTAAACAGGTTGGACGGTCATTTGGATGCCCTCTTGCGGTCCCTTCAAAAATAACAAACTCCCATGAAAATAAAACAATCCCATCAAAAAAGCACTCATTTCAAACAGTTTGAAAACCACTTCTATTAAAAGACCCTTTTGCAAGTTGGCGAAGGGCGGCGGTCCGGCCGAAATAAGGTTTTGCCTACCTTTGGTATACAGAAACGTCAGCTATGTACAACTGCATAGAGAGGACCCTTTGTAAGTAGAATTAATTCAATATTCACAGAGGAAAGAAAAAAGGGAGTGGAGGGGATGAGAAAGGCCTTTTCTTAGACATTATTACAATGCAACAGTCTTTATATAAAGAGGGATTCCTCCCCATTTTGTACAGCAGCCATGGTTTGCATTTTTTATTTAACTTAAGTCTCTAACTTGCAGCTAAAACGAAAAACCTGGAAAGAAAAAGGTTCAAACTGCACAGTATTAAATCCCACCCATCCATCCTCTTTCCATATATATATATATATAATGCAATGGACTCTCATTTTGTACTCCTGAAACACAAAAATAATACAGGAAGATAAAGGGAGAATCATCAGTCTAGGCATTTTTGGGGTTTTGTTGTTTGGTTTATGACACGACGATTTAAAGGAGCGATTCCCAAACTTTAGTCCTGCCAAGTGTTTTGGACTTCAACTCCCAGAAGCCTCAGCCAACTTCAGCCAAGAGTCAGGAATTCTGGGAGCTGAAGTCCAGGAAGAACAAAGTTTGGGAATCGCTGGTTTAAAGCAAAAGCTTGCCCAGGTTCCTCTCTTATTGATTTGTTAACAAATGGGGAACTGCGCTTTAAACAAAGACAGGAGGAGAAAGAATGATGGATTATAAAGTGGTTTCCAAACTTTGGTCCTCCAGGTATTTTGGACTTCAACCCCAGAAATTCCCAACTGCTAGGGATTCTGGGAGTTGAAGTCCAAATAAAACATTTGGAGGACCAAAGTTTGGGACTCACTGGTTTAAAGCCTAAACTTAACCAGCTGCCTCTCTTATTTTTTTAACAAATAGGGTATTGCGCTTCAAACAAGGACAGGAGGAGAAAGGATAACACCAGGGAGAAGAATGATGGATTACAGAGTGGTTTCCAAACTCTGATCCTCCAGGTATTTTGGACTTCAACCCCCAGAAGCCTCAGCCAACCATTATGGATTCTGGGGGTTGAAGTTCAAATAAAACATTTGGGCTTGTTACAGACTGCCAAAATAAAGCTGCTTTGGGTCTCTTTGGAGGTATGCTATTTAAATGATGCCTGGGTCCTAAGAGTCCGAAGGTCGCGCCAAAACCACACTCCATTCCTAAGCACTCGAGTCCAGCTTTGGTGCAGCTTCCGGATTCTTAGGAAGCATGCATCATTTAAACAGCATACCTCCAAAGAGACCCAAAGCAGCTTTATTTTGGCAGTCTGTAATAGGCCTTGGAGGACCAAATCACTGATTTAAAGCAAAAACTTGCCCAGGTGCCTCTCTTATTGTGCATTTTAAACAAGGACAGGAGGAGAAAGAATGATGCCAGGGAGAAAGAGGATGGATTATAGAGTAGTTTCCAAACTTTGGTTCTCCATTTTGGATTTCAACTCCAGGAAACCCCAGCCAGTCTGGACAATGGTTAGGGGTTCTGGGATCTGAAGTCCAAAAACACCTGGAAGGCTGGAGTTCGGGAATCATTAGAGGTGACCGTTTTTTGGCATCCAGGTTGGGTTTGGATGCCACAAACCGGGCCAAACGTGTCCCAAAAAAGCCATTTTTGTCCCGCGTCGCAACCTGGTATAGCAAGAGAGACAAGTGGGATTTTGTCTCGTGGTGTCATTTTATTAATTTTTATTTTGTTTTTGTTTTCAAAGAACACAAACTTCCTTCACTCCTCTGGTCCCTTCTGCTCCATGTCTCTCTTCTGCATTGCACACTGTTCCTAGACAGCTGAGTAAAAAAGGAAACCTCTCTCCCCCGACAACAGAAGCAAAGCAAAACGGGGGGAGAAGAAGAAACGGAGGCCTTTTTTAATATAAAAAAACCCACAACCTCCTCCTCTCTCGTTCCCTCGAACCCCATTTCAAACCCTCTTTGGGAGCTTGGGACGTAACCAACAAAAATAAAACTTCCGAACGCCCGTTTTCTCCAGAGATTTCCGGCAGGTTTTGGATCGACGGTCCAGTCCTTAATTTTTCTTTTAGGGCTTCTGACTTTTCAGTGTCCAGGGCAAAACAGCCGTTCGAAACTTCAAAAAATGAAAGAAAGGGGGGAACAAATGAAAGAGGGAATTAAGCCTCCCGTTCAATCGTTCTGTCTCTTTCCGGCGGCGGAGGATCCCTTTGCGTTTGTTCGTAATATAAGTTATTATCGGATTTTTTCTTTCTAATAAAGCAAACAACGGAAGTCAGATCCCCCCCCCCAAAAAAAAAACCAGCATCCTTTGTAAATAGTGCCTTCCTTGGAAATGGCGGAAGGGAGGAACGAAATAAGAAAAAAAGGAAAGAAAGAAAGAACGAAAATGGATCAGTCTCTCCTCGCCGATTGCTCCTTCGAGTCCTGGTTTCCTTGAGCAAGAAAAAACAACAACTAGAAGTCCCGGATTGCTGTCCAACCACCGCCAAAAGAAAGAGGGAAGAAATTAAATCTAAAAAGGAGCTTTTAAAAAAAGGAAAATTGTAAGGCAGGACGGGGAAAAAGGGGCAAACCAAAAACAACGGAGCGGGCGCGGCTTCCGCCCGGTTCTTTGTTCTGTACTAGTGCTGATCGTAAAACGTTAAAACCCCCCGCAACTAAAGACACCAAAATACACAAAGAAATAATAATAATAATTATAATAATAAATCCGAGATTCTGCTCTCCGAGGCGGCCGTGTCCGTCGCCAAAAACAAAGGGAAAAAATCCACCAAAAATAAAAAGGGAGAGAGAGAAGTCACGAGAATTTGGTAGCCTAACGTTCATTACCACTCTTCCGAGTGTCCGTTCCGCCTCGCCGGGGAAGCGTTTTCCCAATCCGGGCGTGAAAGCAAAGCTTTTCTGTATCTCCTACGGGTAGATCCAGCTAGGCTCGAAAAGCAGGGTTTCCACGCCGCGTGGAGATATTTTCGGGGAGTCGTGGGGCGAGGCCAGAGAGGGAAAACCAAAAATCCAAACAAAAAGAAGATGAACTAATTAAACATGGAGGGGGAAAAAAAGGGAGACGTCTTCCACTCAAGGCGGATGTTCCCGTATTATTTCCACGTGGCCGACTGCGGGATCGATCGCGGGGGGATCATATCCAGAAGATACTCGCGCTGGCGGTCCACGGCGGACGAGGTCGTTTTGTGCACCGTGAGGCTTGGATTAACAAAGTTCAGTGCGCCACCTGCAAAGAGGAAAACCACGGGTCAGGGATGTGGCGAAGGATCGACGCCGCTAATAATCATCGCCTCCTAAGGGCTGAATGCCAATTGGTACAGCGCCACCATGACAGCAGCGGGAAGGATCGGCGATGCTTTTTAAAATGAATTGTTAGAGTTTTTACATCACAGATCATGGCGGGCCCTTAGTATCCATTGGGGTTTGGTTCTAGGATACCAAAATCCGTGGATGTTCAAGTCCCATTAAAGTGAGTGGCACAGTAAAATGGCATCTCTTATATAAAATAGCAAAGTCAACGTTTTCATTTTTGGAATATATAGTCCGCTCTTCAATTACAGAGTTCTGGACCACCACCACCACCCCACACAAGGGGAAAATCACATATGCGCGTGCCTCATTGAAAACAATGGGGCACATGCACACGGCACGCACGCTATTCATTAAATTGTACTGCAGCTTCAACATAAGCTGAAAGCGGAGTAAAGGAAGCCCGCGTATGGTGCGGGCTGACTATATTCTCCGTACAGAACAAAATTTGTGGATATGGATGACCGTGGTTCGTTTTCAAAGACCTAATATATTTATACTTTTAAATGGACCTTTCGGTATAGTTTTTCACCTGTGATGGCTTTAATAAATGGTAAGCCACCTTGGTTCTCATTGTTGGAGAAAAAAGCTGGAGAGGAGTGAATTAAGTTAACCAGTGTGGTATAGTGGTTTGGGTGTCGGAATAGGGTACAGGGAGACCAGGGTTCGAATTGTGACTTCACAAACCCACCAGATGATGTGGGGCAAGTCACTCTCTCTGGTTTCTCAAACCACAACACCATGCTGGCCCTTTTTGTGGGAGGCTAGGGGGTCGGTCGTATAGGTCCCCTTTTGGACTTGGAGGATGCATCCTCATCACACACAGACACACACACACACACACACAAAACCAGTTTTTGCCCCCCAGTTCCCTCGGTGGCTGCTGGGGGTTATTTTCACTTTGGTTTTAGCCCCTCCTCAGGGGCCGTTCTAGGCCCAGCCGCCATGCAAAGTGGAGAAATTTCATCACAGAAAAGATTCTGGGGCAAAAACCATTTTTTATGACACATAGCAAGCCCCAATCATGTCTTAGGATGGACGCATAAAGCCCTTCTTCCCTCCCTACCATGCTACATGATTATAGAACTATGATTCCGCTTTAATAGCCGTGGCTGCATCCTATGGAATCCTGGGATTTGTAGTTCCAGGAGGAGCATTTAGAATTGTCAGCTAGCACTTCCTCAAACATACAAACCCTGGGATTGCATAGGATGTAGCAATCATGGTTATAGTGGAGTCAAAGCACCTTGAGTCCCTATCTTCCCTCTTTTAAGGTAGCCTTCCTGAATTTGGCATCCCCCAAATATATTGGACAACTAGTTCCCCTGATCTCCAGGTAAGTCCATGCATCGGCCATAATGAATGGGGATGATGGGCCTTATAGTCCAGCATATCACAAAGACTCAGGGTCAGTCCCTAGTGATGAACCTTTTGTTCCCTTCAAATAACCCAGAACGGTGTAAATGCTAAAATGCTGGAGCTCTCTTAAAAACGCTTTGCTCATTCGCTGGAAATAAAGATACTGTTTGTCATCTACATATAAGCTGACTTTAAACAGTTTAACAATTGAACCAATAAAAGACATTTACATTTATTTTTATCGATAAACTGGGCAGGAGGTCTGACAGTCACCTCTAGACTCTCAATAGTTCTCAATCTTTGGTCCTCTGGACGTATTAAACCAGTGGTCCCCAAACTATGCCTTTTAAGTGATTTTGGACTTCAGCTCCCAGAAGCCTCAGACATGTTGGCCAATAAGATTCTGGGAGCTGAAACCCCAAATCCCTTAAATAGCACAGTTTGAGGGCCACTGTATTAAACTTTTGTCACCCCAAAAGCCTAATTCTTTAACAAAAATGGATGTTAGTCCAGCTTCATTGGCAGGAGGGCCAAAGTTGTAGACCCACTGATTTAGAAGACCCAGGATGATTTGCAGTGTGAAAGGGGCCATGACGCACTGCAATGCTAAAAGGAATGCCGGAAATAGCCATAATGGTGGAAGGAAGACTTGGCATACTCATAATGCTTTGCAATAGTGGGTGGAGGGATTGACCATACCCATAATGCTTTGTAATAGTGGACAGAGGAGCTTGGCATACCCATAATACTTTGCAAAATTGGAAGGGGGTTTGGCATATCGGAGAGCTAGCGTGCCGTAGCAGTTTGAGTGGCTTGGGAGACCAGGGCTCAAATCCCTGCTCGGCCACGGAAACCCACTTGGGCAGGTCACACTCTCACAGCCTTAGAGGAAGACAAGGGCAGCCCCCCTCTGAACAAACCCTTCCAAGAAAACTCCATGACAGGCTCTTGAAAGCACACAATACAACACCATAACACTTTGAAACACCAGATGCACCCAAAGAAGAGGGAAAGAGAATAAAGAGAGAAAGAGAAATAAAACAGGGATACCCTTTTCACCCAGGCAGGAGAAAGGCTTCTGCCTTTCAAAGAGAAATCTGGCCAAGCAAGGGAGCGCGACCAGGGGCGACCGAGAGAGACGAGGTCTCGAGAGCGAGTTGTCTACCTGCGTTGCCGAGAGTCTTCTTCCAAGAGCATGCGCCTCCTTTGCCGACGGGTCTCTGAGCACGCTTACCTTGCCTGCCACCAAGTACGGCCACACCGGAGGCGTTCTGCAACTTGGGCGACTGGCTAAATGCATGCAAGACTCCGCGGGGGGTGCCAGCACTTCGGGGCAGCTGGCTGGAGGCCTGCGTAGGGCAAGAGAGGGGCAAAATGGAGCGGTCAGCGGCCAAGGAAGGACGGGAAGTCAGATCCCTCCATTCTCCCTCCTTGCTTACGAACCTTACAATCCATTATACACACACACACACACACACAATTCCCTGGTGAAAGGAAAGAGTTTAATTTGCCCTCGAGGCACTGACCCCTTCTATTCTCTCATCTTTCCAGTCTTTAGTATGAACACAAATAGTTATGCCTGATGTTATTTTGTAAGTTCTTTGGCATTGTTTTCCTTTGCTTCGTCCTTTACATCCTTCATTACATGTCCCTAGGCCTTACTCTCAACTTATCCACCAGTCATATCAAAATCCTTAATATCGGACCGAAAACCTCCCTCGACTTGTACATGAGGTCGATTTATAGTCGAGTATATATGTTACAGTTGATCCTCCATATTTGTAGTTTTGGCATTTGTGGATTTGATCCTCCTGGGATTTGATCAGTATGTTCCCTAGGAATTTCTGGGTCCTCAAGTGCTGGAAGTCCAATTTCTGTTGGAAATTGACCATAGAGTCACACTGGAGGACCTAGAGATTCCTCGAGGAAACACTTCTCTTGGCATCTGTAGGTCCTCCGGTGCAATGAAACACTTCTCTTGGCATCTGTACCTGCTTCAGTGAGTGATGCTGCGGCACAATTGGCTCCGGCTTGCTCTGCACAGGGGAAGCCGCTTGCTGGAGTATCCGCTGCTCGATCTCTTGTTCCTGTTGTAGGGCTTTGACGAAGGCGGCCTTGAGCCGGCTCGTGTGCTCGGCCTTGAGCGCCTTCTTCTGGTTGGAGGACATGCAGGTCTCGCACATGATGGTGCCGCTCTTTTCCTCCCTCCAGCGGCAGGTGAAGTCCGTCTTGCACTGGACGCATGTGTAGGGGTCCTGCGAGGAGGGAGCCACCGAGACTTTGCCTGCGAAGAGGGAAAAAGAGACGGGAGTCAGTCTATATACGTGGGGTTTTTTTTACGCGGGGAATCCTGAATGGATCCCTCGCATTAAAAAAGGGTGCACTGTATAATACTAGTGACATAGTGGCAGCTTCTTACCTTGAGCTTCTAGCAGGTTCTGGACCACCTCCTCCAACCCAACCAGGTAGATGAACTCATTATTCGCCGCGCTGGGCAGGAAATTCATTTCGGGAGCCGGCGGCTTGGGAGGCGGGATTTCCAGCAGCGTCTTTTCTAGCTGCTTCCGCAGTGCTAGCTTGGCGGCCGCTTGGCGGCTGGCCGGGGAGTCGTTGGAGTTGATGATGGAAGTGACACTTGAGGCGAGGCTGGACACTGTGTTCACCTGGGCTGACGTCACAGCAGTACCTTTGAGCGAAGTTGAGGATGCCTAAGGAGGAAGGGTGAAAAAAAGAAGGAATATTTATTGATCCATCTGATTTATAGCTTGCTTTCTCTCCCAATGGGACACAAAGCAGCTTACAATTCAAAACGGAATAGCAAAAACAACACAGCAGGACTCAAGTTTAAAGTGGTGTTAAATTGCATTATTTCGACAGTATAGACGCAACCTATGATACAACTAATGAGGCAAAGCTACCTCTGGCTGTAAAGAAGCATATTTTAGGCATCACATCTCAAAGTAGACCTTTATTAGTTTACACTTTGCAAACCGTTTAGGGAATGCTTAAGTGCACTGATAAGCAGTATAGAAATGTACTTGCTATTGCTATTATTCTTACCAGCAAACTATATTTGTCGAAGAAGGATGGGGATGAGTGGACTTGCCACTAATGTAGATTATTATTTCTCCCCTCCTTTTGTGTGTCTGTATTTTCCTGCATTTTTGTTGCAATGGAATATTCTTGCACACAACCCTTGCAAAGCTAAATCAAGATTTTAAAAAAAGATGCCGGTTTTGGGAGCTCACCTGGGGGATGTTGACCAGCAGGCTTGTGTTGGGGACATTGGTGACACGGATGAGACCCTGCTGGATGATCCGCTGGCCCTGGATTTGGACGCTGGGGACCGAGGCCCGTGGGGCCAAGAGCAACGGAGGCGGCCCCGAGCTGGAGTGATGGCGGATGTTGTGGATTTGCTGGGGAGACACAGAAATGGGCTGATACAGATGGATCCATGAGAGGAGAAAGAGTCAGGGAGGACAAAAGAAAGTGAAAGAAAGAGAGAAAAGATGATGCAATGTGGGAGGGGGGGGGAAGAGAGGGAAAGAAGAGAGCAGAAGTATTAATGTTTCAAGCCGCCAACAGCAAATTAAACATTTCCCCCTCCTGTTTCTGTCATATAATCACACTACAGGGCTGCATCTACACTACAGAATAAATACAGTTTGACACCACTTTAACTGCCATGGCTCCATGCTCTGGAATTCTAGGATTTGTACTTTAGTAAGACACTCAGCATTCTCTGGGTGCATCTACACAGCAGAATTAATGCAATTTGATGCCACTTTAACTGCCGTAGCTCCATTCTATGGAATTTTAGGATTTGCAGTTCTGTGATCAGAGAGCTCTGATGCAGTGCAATGACAAACTACAAATCTCAGGATGCCTTAGAATGGAGCCTGGTAGCAGCTCTCCAGAGTTTCTGAGACATGGGATTTTTTAAAGCTCTATTTAGAGAGGTTTGACATTGGATCTGGACCTCCCACTGAGCTACAGGTCTGCTCCATTTAATCCACATTTCCTCCCCAATGGATTGGACAAAAAGAGAATTTGCTAGCCAGGTAAAGCAACTCACCTGCGCTCCTCTGACTAGAGGCGGCATGACTATTTGGGTACTTTGCTGAGAGCCTAGCTTCGAGGATGCTTGCTGCCCGCCACGGATCAATGGGGGAGGAATTATCGTTCCAGGAATACGTGAAGAATTCTGGGTTTTAGGAGAGAGAAGCGGTTTATTCTGTATGTAACACACGCACATACTTCTTCAGTTCCTTTGTGCATCCTCAAAGACATGCAATTTCTTAAACAAAAATTCTCCCCTCCTGATGGTTGCTTCTCATGCACTAACCTGTAGAAGGGCTGATTTTCCAGACGTGAGACTCTGTGTTCCTCGCACCAATGGCGGCGGAGTTGCCACTGCGTTTCCAGAAGCTCCAAGTGGCTGCAAAAGGACCATGTGGGCAAATGGGTGAGAGGGAGAACATTCATTAGAAAGTAAGTGGGGCTGGGTGACTCCTGTTTCCAGGACAATCAACTTTATTACAGACCATAAAAAAGCGTGGAATCAAGAATAGGGCATGAAGGTTGAGTTGTTACCTTTTGAGACGTCGTCTCTTTCTGTATCTGACTTTGCCGTAGCTTTTTTAACAGCACAAGTTTGGCTTCCTCTAACCGCAGCTCTTCCTTCAGCTGTTTGATCATACGCTCCCGTTCTTCCGGGCTGCTCTTCTGGAAGGACACAGAAAAGTCAGAAAGGCTGAGCTGACCAAAGCCGGCACAAGGAAAACAGACGCAAAGACCAACATGACGAAGACTGACACAATAAAGACAGACGCAATGTCCGACCTGATTAAGGCTAACACAAGGAAGACAGACACAAAGACCAACATTATGAAGACAGACCGAAAGATAGACATAATGAAGATGAACACAATGAAGACAGACACAAAGACTGATGTGATGAAGACTGACACAAAGGCCTGTGTCTTTGTGCAGATCAACCCAGGTGTCCTATACAGTGGTACTTAGTATGCACTGGGATTTGCTGCCAGGACCCCTCCATGGATACCAAATTCTATGGATGCTTAAGTCCCATTAAATAAAATGGTGTAGTGAAATGACATCCTTTATATAAAATGGCAAAATCAAGGTTTGCTTTTTAGAATGTATATCTTTTTTGGACTATTTTCAAGCCATGGGTGGTTGAATCTGTGGATAAAGAATCTGTAGCTATGGAGGACCAACTGTATATCCAGTGCCAAGGATCTGATTTGACGGCCAAGCCTGGGTAGAATTTGTACGGAGGCCCAATTTTATGACTGGCTGTGAGGGGATGCTGAGACACACCAGCAGCAAAAGGTCTGGGAAATGGCTGTATTGAGATGGTGGCAATCATTGCTGGCAGCAAAGTTGGCTCAAGGGGGTAGGATTTGCATGTCACAAAGGGAAGTCAGAGATTGAAAAAACCAAGGAAGAAAACAGCCATTGTTTTGACACAGCAGAATGGATACCAAGGTGACTCAGAAGGTGAGCGAACAAGGAAAGAGCAGCCAAGATAATGCCATCTTGGCATTATCAGATCTTCTCACCTGGCACACAGATCTGAATGCATCAGGGAAGGAGAAGCAGCAAATGCCGCCACATCCGACTCACCATGAGCACCTCCGTGCTGGTCTCTTTCAATGCAATTTTCGTCAATCCGTTCATTCTCGGGCTCGACGGCTCGTTGTCCGAAAGCACGATGACGTCGGGCGAGGGGGCTCTTCTCTCTCGCTTGGCATCACTGGGGGCACTGCCGAAAAGGAGGACAAAGCGGGTGAATGAGGAGAAGGAGGATGGCTTTAAATAAGTGGAATAAATCTGAAGAATAATGCTCCCTGCCATGAACATACCCTCCTTTTCAAGGCTGAAGTTTGAATGTCATTGTTGGTGCGCCTTCAAATCTTTTCGAACTATGGAGACCCTATCCTGGGGTTTTCTTGG
Organism: Sceloporus undulatus; assembly: GCF_019175285.1. NCBI lineage: Eukaryota > Metazoa > Chordata > Lepidosauria > Squamata > Phrynosomatidae > Sceloporus > Sceloporus undulatus. Next base: position 25,403,035 of record NC_056528.1, read on the forward strand.
CAACATTTATTCAGAGGGGTTTTTCCATTGCCTTTCCCTGAGGCTGAGAGCATGCAACTCACTCAAGTGGGTTTCTGTGCCCAAGCTGGCATTTGAACCCTGGTCTCCCCAGTGTCTTGATCTAACGCTCCAACCACTATACCCCACTGGCCTTCCATACTTCTTACTTTTGCACAACTAAGCGCCTGCACTTCAGTTGTGCAAAAGATGTAAGACGAAGGAAGTGGCAAAGTGTGGTCCTTTCCAAGCTGTGGTTGCACTGCAACTCCCAGCAGCTAGCCAAGAGCAAGGATGCTGGGAGATGTAGTCCATCAGCGCATGGAGAGCTGCACTTTGCTTATCACTGGTGCTGAGAATGCCTTCTCAAAATTCAAAACTCTAAAGGGTTGTTGTAGTTGGCTCCAACTTATGAAGATCATTAAGTTTCCTTGGCAAGATTGTTCAAAGTGGGGTAGGGGTTTGAGTGCTGGACTACAACTCTGGAGGCCAGGGTTCGAATCCTGCTTCAGCCACAGAAACCTATTGGCTGACTTTAGGCAAGTCACATTATTTCAGCCTAAAAGAGAGGGGAACATCAAAATCCTCTGGACAAATCCTGCCAAGAAAACCCAGTGAAAGGTTTACCTTAGGGTGGCCAATAAGTCAGATTCCATTTGAATGTGGAAGCTAAACAGGGTCCTCTCTGGTTTGTAAATTGATGGGGGACCCACCAATAAATACCAGGTAGTGTCAGGAAGGAACTGCTAAAAACAACCTCTGAGTCTTCCTTGCCTAAGAAAACCCTATGAAAGTCATGGGGTCCCATGGTCAACAGGTGACTTGAAGGGACATACAAACAATGCACTCCTGTCTATCTTGGAAACTAAGCAGGGTCAGCCTTGGCTAACACTTGGATGGGAGACTCATGACCGAATATCAGGTGCCAGAGGCTCTATTTCAGAAGAAGGAACTGCTAAAAACTACCTCTTGAGTCTTCCTAAGAAAATCCTATGAAATTTATGGGGTCCCCATAAATTGACACACGACATGAAGGCAGCTAAACACACATTCAAGGCGCAGATCCTGCACACATTTTGCGTCAACTGAGCATTATATTTCAACAACTCACTAGGGGGCGTGCTAAGACAAGCGATCGCCATCGTTTCAACTTTGCAAAGTTTAAAACAAAATCTGAGAAAAGGGGGGAGAGAGAGGGTTGAAAGAAGGCATATTCCATCTCCTTCCCCGTTTTTAACAACAGGCATGACAAAAGTTTAAGTTTAACAAGGTTACACAAAACTCACTGCAAAGAGAACAGATGCCAAAAGGTTTTTGTTACTGTCGTGTGCTTTCAACGTTCTTGGACTCCAACTCCCAGAAGCCCCAGCCAACCTGGCCAATGGTCAGGAATCCTGGGAGCTGATGTCCAAAACAAAGTTTGGGAACCACTGCTCCAAGTGCATACTTGTTACATGCTATCCAACGTTTCCCGAATCCGGGTCACATTTGGTCAAGCAACATGGAAGTGGGGTCAAAATGGCAAAAGGGATTAATGTGGGAAAATACACAAGTTAGCTGCATGGGGAGCCTAATAGGCAAATTCAGAGACGTCAGGGGTGTTTCCTGCCCAAATGCGCCAAAGAGCCAAGTGCAACCACACCCTTGAGCCACATCTGCAAGTGAGGCAACCGTAGAAGCATACTTTGGTGTCTAAATAGGTCATCTTTCAGATGGACCCATGCAGGAGGTAACGGGTTCAACGCCTGGATTCTCCACCTAAAAAAAAATCCTTGGTTTGGAAGCCCAGAGAGTGGTTGCCCATTTGTGTGGGCATCTCTGAGATAGAAGGATCTGTGATCTGGCTTTGAAGGATGGAAGAGAACCCCAAGGGTCATGCAGTCGAACCTTTTGCTAGGGCAGGAAAATCCCCAGCTATGGCATCACCAAGTTGGAACCCCCAAGGATCATATAGTCAAACCCTCTTTCAACAGGGCAGGGAAACCCCCAGCTACAGCATCAGTTTGAAAGGAACCCTAAGGATCATATAGGGAGATAAAGACTCACTGAGTTGGAAAGGACCTCAAGGACCACATAATGGAGATAAAGCATCACTGAGTTGGAAGAGAATTCTGAGGGCCACCAACATCTCTTGCTAAAACAATCCCCAGCTAAAGCATCAATAAGTTGAGAGGGAACCCCAAGGGTCATATAGTTGAACCTCCTTTCACCAGGGCAGGAAAAACCCCAGATACCGCATCACTGAATTTGAAGGGAACCCCAAGGACCATATAGAATTAGACGGAAACCCTGAAGACCATGCAGAGAGATACAGCATCAGTGAGTTGGAAGGGAATCCCAAGTACCATGCATCACTGAGTTGGCAGGGAAACCCCTATGGACCATGTAGGGAGATATAGCATCACCAAGTTGTAAGGGAACCCCAAGGATCACCCACTTCTCTTGCCAAAACAATCCCCAGCTAAAGCATCACTAGGTTGAGAGGGAACCCCAAGACTCATATAGTCAAACCCTCTTTTGCTGGTGCAAGAACATCTTCTGCTAAAGCATCACAAGTTGGAAAGGAGCTCTAAGGCTCCACTTCTGCCAGTGGAAGAAAAACCCCAGCTAATCACACCAAGTTGGAAGGAACCCAAAAGGCCATATAGTCCAACCCACTTTGGCCTGCGCAAGACAGTCCCAAGTTAAAGCGCCCCACCCTGTCTCCCCAAGAGGTTGCAACCCTTGGGGTCCCAGACAACACACACACACACATACAGAGATGTGCTTGCATCCATAATGTGCCAAAATGCATCCAGAAAAGGGGGGAGGAAGAGGAAGAGTCACCTTCATCACCCCTTCCGCCAATCAGCCGGCAGAGGATCAGCATCCCCAACGGCCCACTTCCTGTACACTTCGGGAGGCGGGCCCCCCTTTGAACGTCACATGACTCACCCAGGCGATGCCTCATGCTGCCAATCACGTGGCCCATTTAACCATTCCTGCCCACACCACCGTCTATGGGGGAAAAAAGCCAGGGCAAAACACAGCCGGCTGGAACCGGTTTCGAGACATGACACGGTGGCTTTCATTTTGTGGTGCAAGTGGGAGCCCCAAAAAACAACAACCACCAGGGACCCACAGAAAATGGGGTCTGCGACAATTCACGCGCAATGCAAAGAGGCATGGCCAAAGGGAGCAAACTTTCCCCAGATTTGCAGAAGTTTATGCAACAATTCATGCACAATGCAAGGAGACAGCGCTGCAGGAGAAGATGCTTGATAAAACTTCCTTTTTTTGGAGTACAGCATCACCCACAATCCACCAAACGGGGCCAACGAAAATGCACATTATACGCGTCCAAACTCCGCTGGCCTTCATCAGGCAAAGGCGTTAAAAATCCAGTGGAGTTTCAAAAGCTTGCAATGTGTATAATGTGCATTTTGTTTGGCTCCATAAAAGTATCCCTGTTTGGTGGATTTGGGATGATGCTGTACTTTGCTGTATGGCCAACATAGCTACCCAAGATAGATAGATAGATAGACAGACACATAGATAGATGTTTGGACTATACCCCCCATTCTCCCCTGTGTAGAAACTTAGCCAATATGGGGATTCAGCTCAGATGACTGGTGGAGGGGGTGATGGGAGTCCCCCCCAGCTCTGGTTAGGGTTCCCAAGTGTCCTGCATTATAAGCTGGAGCTGGAAAGCTTTGCCTTTCCTTAAATGCTTAAAAAAAGCAACACAACACACAAAACAACAAAGAGAAAACTGTAAAAAATACCAGTAAACAGCAAAAAGGAACAAAGAGCAAACTGTAAAATAACAAACAAAATGCAATAATAACAACAACAGAATAGTACAACAATAAATATCAAAATCCAAAAATAACAAATAAGAAAACGCAAAGGACACAGCCACAACCAGCATCGAATTACTAGAATTGTGCCATGTTTTCTGCATGTTTCAAGGAGAAAATGACAATTTGGGGAAAGTAACTTGGCAAACAGGACCCAAAGTATTTCCTTGCAAGTTGTTTTGCAATGACACAATGCTAATGGACAGCCCAAAATATTCACACACTAAGTCACACTCTCTCGGCCTCAGGGGAAGACCATGGCAAACCGCCTCTGAACAAATTTTACCAATAAAACATCACAATAGGGTCGCCATAAGTCAGAAATGAATTTGAGGTACACAACAACAAAACACAACAACTTTTTATCCTAATATCTAGTCACTATGAGTTCCATGGTTTAATTTTTGCAGTCCACATCTATCTATCTATCTATCTATCTATCTATCTATCTATCTATCTATCTATCTATCTATCTATCTATCTATCT
>NC_056528.1:25407367-25439888 GCF_019175285.1 Sceloporus undulatus
CACACTCTCTCAGCCTCAGGGGAAGGAAAAGGCAAACATCTGGACCCATTTGGCCGTGAAAACCCCACAATAGGTTTGCCTTGGGGTCGCCATAAGTCGGAAACAACTCAAAGGCACCAAGATGTGGATTCTGGATGTTGTTGTACTATAGCCAAAAGTTTCCACGAAGTGCGAGAGAGAAAGAAATATCTCAGTAATTTTAAAGCAAATGGAGGTTGGGTGGGGAGGAAGTTTTGTCAACACAATCTACGAAGGAGGGTCAGAAATCTGCCCGTTTCTTTTTAATTTGTCTCAAAAGAAGCACCGGAGGAACATCGTAAGCTAAAATTGGCGCTGTACCTGGAGGGTGGGGTGGGGGAAATCATGCACATTAGCACACTTTTTGTCGGCGCAACTGGCCCTCCCAGAAAATCAGGTTGGCCAAGAATTCTCATTTTCAATTCCAGGGAGATATATTTAAAATTCATCCCGGCCCAGTGGTTGTGGGCTGGGTTCGGCAGAGCCCTTGGCATCTCCAAAAATCGGGGGTTGGAAAAGTTGGGGGGGGGGGGGAGCCAGGGAACTCCAGGAGGTTGGAAGGACCCAAAGGAAGGCATTGCATCAAATTGGACGGGAGATTGAGATCCACTGGGTTTCCATAGCTGAGCAGGGTTTCGAATCCTGGTCTCCAGAGTCATTGCCCAATGCTGAAACCACTGCACCACACCGGCTCCTTGGGTAGATTGTGAGCAAGTGTGTAGTGCTTTGAGTGTTAACTACAACTCTGGAGGCCGGGATTCGAATCTCCGCTAGGCCATGGAAATCCACTCAGTGACCTTAGGCAAGTCCCACTCTTTCAGCCTCAGAGGAGGGCAATGGCAAACCTCCTCTGAACAAACCTTGGCAAGAAAACCCCATGAAAGGTTCACCTTAGGATCAACTTAAAGGCACACAACAACAACAACAAATACACATACACACACACAGAGTTGTCCCTCCTAACCCACGAATCCGCGACCTCGATTATGCATGCAGGGGCGACCTCCATTCCATTCTATGAGGCTTGAATACACAGGAGCCTCCGTTTTCATGGGAGGGTGGTGGCTGCAGCTCCGGAATGGATCCCCTGCGCAAACGGAGGGCCAACTGTATATATAATAATTGATATGTATTGATTGTGTATTTCTACATGGCCTTGCGGTCTCTTAAATCTCTATGATTCTACAATTCCTTGTCCAAATTCTTGCTCATGTCATCAGAGATTTGGGTAGGAACCAAATTTCACTGGGTTCTTTTCGTACTTTGGAAAAACTTAAATAAAGTTTGGGTTGTTGTCATGTGCCTCCAAGTCGATTCTGAGTTACGGCAACCCTAAGACAATTTCTTGGAAAGATTTGGTCAATGGAGATTTGCCTGTAGCTTGGCCAGGGGGGGCTTCATGGCTGAGCGGGGAATCGAACCCCGGTCTCCAGAGACATAGTCCAACACTCAAACCACTACTGTGCCAAACTGGCTCTCCCTCTATTTCTCTCTCTCTCTCTCTCTACATATATATATTAGAGGATTTTCCTAACCTGGCAAAAGGAGATTGGACTATATGGTCCTTGGGGTTCCCTTCCAACACAGGTCCAAAATACACTGCAGAAATAATCCAGTTTGAGACTGCTTGAACTGCCCTGGCTCAATGCTAGGGTATTTTGGGAACAGTAATTTTGTGAGAGATTTAACCTTCTCTGCCAGAGAGCTCTGGTACCACAATAAACTACAGTTCCCAGGATTCCCCAGCACTAAGCCAGGGAAGTGAAAGTGGTCTCAAAATGGATTGTTTATAAAGTGTGTTTTCGACTTCAGTGATTTGGCAAGAGATTGGTGGAGATGGCCCTTGGGGTTCCCTTCCAATTTACCTGCAGATGCAAACATCCCAAAATCCCAACAAAAATACAAAATCCCAAACACTTAGGGTCCCAAGCGTTTCGGAGACTCAACCTGTATAAAGTGACAAATTGGGGGCCAGAAAATCCAGAGTTGCAGAAACAGCCCAAGGATCCATGTGGTCATCCTCTTCCTCCAAGCGTGCAAGCTTTGGGTGCGAAACACGAAGCGGCCACCTCTCCAGCAAGATCAACCTCGTGATCCATGGGGTGACAGACGATGCACCCCCACAATGATAAAACAGGGTACCACTGCTTACTTTTTCGATGTGCTCATGTCTACCGGCTCGTCCCCCGTCGTCGGCACCTCGACTTTGATGGTGGCTTTCATCTCCCCTCCTTTTAATAATCCCGGGACCCTTCCAGAGATGGGGTCTGTCTTTATTTTAAGGTCCCCACCGCCTTCAGTGTTGGCCTCCGGACCCCCCAACAACCCCTTGTCCATCTTCATCTTTTTACAATCCACGTCGTTTTGGGTGATCTCCCGTTCGAGGGCTCGCTTCTGACTCCGCGTCCGGCAAGCTTCCTCTGTCATTGTGGCGCCCTGGAAAAGGGATTCGGGGGGACAGAAATAAAAGAGAAACAGAACATGAGTCACCTAGGCACTCCCCCAAAAACCACAATATACGGAGATATTTTACAAAGACTTTCAGAGCAAACCCACTGCCCAACGGTAGACCAGATCCACCGTGCAACCTTCCATCTTTTTGCCAAGTTGGGTTTTTAAGTGGCATCTGTTTACAAAGTTTGGTTTTTAAGTTGCATCTGTTTACAAAGTTGGATTTTTAAGTGGCACCCTTTAGCAAAAATTTGGGGGCCTTTTGCAACCACTGGCACATGAAAAAGAGATGGATCCCAAGAGAAAATGAAAAGCCAAACTCTAGAAAGTGGGGAAGGGGGTGTCTTAGATTTTGCAAAGAGTTTGGCCTCTTCCTGCTTTTTATTGGTACCGGTCCTTGAAAATCTAACCCTTGGCTGGGAAGTTTTCAAAGTCTCATTGCAGGCATCCCAAAAGCACCACCAGGAATGCAACTGCTAAGAGGGAACCTGTTTCTTTCTTTCTTTCTTTCAATTAATTAATTAATTATTAGGCCGTCATTAAGGCACCAGAGTTAATCAAGGTCTTAATGAATCGGGGAAGGAGGGAGAATCGGTTTCCCTGGTCTTGCCGAAATTGCATGCCCAGAGAGATTAGCTTTCCAGGTTTTTGCATTTTTGCAAAGGAGGAACAAACTGACATTGGGAAAGGGATTGTTTTTTGGGGGGTTGGGGGGTTCAAGAGTTGCATACCTGGGTGTGACACACAAACACACACATACATATCTAACTTGGAGGAAAGGTGGGGGGATCCGGGGGGAAAACAGCTGAGTCAGTTTGTGATCCCATGACATCACTGGATCTACACATGACCCTTTCCCAGGATTCAGTGGGAGAGACAAAGCCTGTTCCCGAAAACCGGTCTGAACTGGTTCCAGACAACAAGCTAAAGGGTTGTTAACCCTAGACACACCACCATGACCACACACACACCCGAGCTGTGCATGCATGCATGCGTGCGGCGGCATCTGCAGATGGCATTCCACAAGTCCTGGGGAATTCTCCCTCGGCTCCCTTAAAAGAGACAAGGCTGGCCGGAAACAGCCGTCCTGTCCACCGTTGCAAGCTTTCCCAAAGTTGGGTTTTTAAGTTTTGGGGGAAAAGAGAGAGAGAGAGAGAGAGAGAGAGATATGTTGAGTTTCCCTTATCCAAAACTCTTGGGACCCGAAGTCTTTCAGAGTATTCCTCCCAAGACTTTGGAATATTTGCAGATACAGTTGTCCTCTCCACAATGCAAGCCTTGCATCTTTTTGCATTGCAGGGTTTTTTAAGTTTTGGGGAAAAAGAGAATTTTCAGAGAGAGAGAGAGAGAGAGAGAGAGAGAGAGAGGTTGAATCTCCCTTATTTGAATCTCTTGGGACCAGAGGTCTTTTCGGAGTTTTCCTCCTCATCATCCAAGCCTTGCATCTTTTTGCAAAATTGGGTTTTTTTATGTTTTGGGTAAAAAGAGAATTTTCATACACACATACACATATATATGCACACACACACAGACACACACACACACATTGAATCTCCCTTATCTGAATCTCTTGGGACCAGAAGTTTTCAGGATCCCCGCACCCCGACGATTTTGGAATATTTTGCAAATACAGCTGTCCTGTAGGATTTTAAGTTTTGGGAAGAAAGAATATTTTCACACACACACACACACACACACACACACACACACAAACATATGTATATAGTGCATCCACTCTTGGTTGCAGGACCACAAAATCTGTGGATGCTCAAGTCCCATTACAGACAATGCATCCCTTCTATAAAATGGGAAAAATCAAGATGTGCTTTTTGGAACTTATATCTTTTGAGAGGATTTTAAAGCCGTGGATGGTTGAATCTGTGGATAAAGAATCTGTGGACATGGCAGGCCAGCTGGGTATAGATACGCAAACAGGTTGAGTCTCTCTTTTCCAAAATGCTTGGGACCTTAAATCTTTCAGATAATTTTCCCCTGTACTTTGGAATATTTGCAGATACAAAATCTTGGAGACGGGACCCAAATCTAAATGGGAAATTCATTTATGTTTCGTATTACTGTAGTGGACCTTTGGTATCCACTGGAGTTTGGTTCCAGGACCTCTGTGCATACCACAACCTGTGAATGTTCAAGTCTCATTATATACATGGGGGTGGTGGCATCATCATCATCATCATTATTACTACTACTACTACTACTACTACTATGTGCCCTTGCTATCTGCTGAGATTTGGTTCCAAGGCCCTCGTAGATACCAAAAATCCCTGGATGCTCAAGTCCCATTAAATACAATGGGACGGTTTAATAGCATCCCTTCTATAAAATGGCCAAATCAAGGTTTGCTTTTGGAAATGTGTGTGTGTGTGTGTGTGTAGATACGTAGACACACACATATTGTATTTATATAAGGGATTTATCTCCCGTCTTCCCCCCAAGGCGGCATAACGATAATTTAAAAAAGATAGATTTTCTCTTTTCTTTGAATATTTCCAATCCGCAGATGCTTATAAAGAATCCGTGGATACGAAGGGACCAACAGGTATTCCAAAATAGATGATGATGATGATGATGATAATAATAATAATAATAATAATAATAATAATAATAATAATTCCAAACTGGTCCCAAGCCTTTGAGAGAAGAAGGGAGTTTCAACTGGGGTATCTTCCGCCCTGTGGATTTATTTATATATTTATTTTAGGGTCTTGCAAACTTTTATTACACTTATTTATAGGTGTATATAAACAGTATTTTATTCAACGTGCAAGTTTGAAAATAAAATACAAATATACCTAAGAAGGGAGGAGGATGTTAATGAGGCAGGTGGTGAGAAGAATGTCTTGGGGGCTGAAATCCAAATGCACAAGTTGGAATTGGGTTGGAAAATAATGGGAAATTGGGATCAAAAGGGGAAAACTTCATAGGCTTGGCTGGGAGTCTCTGGGCTGCAGCAGACAAAGGGTTAAGCCCTGCCATCTTCATGCCATTCACTGATATGTCCATTAAGGGTGTTACATAACAAAATGGCAGACCTTAACCCTTCCCGTGCCACGCAGTGCGTCCGTCGGCAGGCAGCTCAGAGGAAGGAAGGAATGGGGGAAAGAAAAGGAGGAAGGAAGAAAAGGAAAGAACATACAACTACCAACCCCAAAGTTTGGAGGATGGGAGTGCACAAAATACCATACTTGCAAAACAATATGGGATCCTGGACATGTTGGAAGGGACCCCCGAAGGTCATCTAAACAAACCCACTGCCATTGCAGGAATATTCGACTACCCAAACACTGTTGTTTAAAGACCTCCAAAGATGGAGAATGTCTTGCTTGCAAAACAATAACAATATAGGATCCTGGACGTGGAAAGGTTATATACGTCTTTGAGGGCCAGCGTGGAAGAGCAGGGTTCGAATCCTGGCTCGGCCCTGGAAACCCATGCTCTCCCGGCCTCAAGAAAAAGCTGTGGCATAGGGAAAAAACCCACCTCTGAACAAATGTGGGCTCTAAGTGCAGGTTGATGCCCACCCAACTTTTGTTTAAAGACCTCCAAAGGGCATCCTGCCATGCAGGAAACCACAAATCCCACGCTCCTGACTGATGGCCATTCAACCTCCGTCCAACCATCCGCCACCTTCCTATTCCACCATTAAACTGCTCTTTCTGCTGAAGTCCCAAACATCTAGAAGACCAAAGTTTGGGAACCACCGGAAAAGAAATACTGGGAAAGCCCATTTGCATTGCTATTTCTTGATCATGCTCGATGCATCCAGGAGTGTTCCTTGTTGGCTCTAATTTGTTCCCATGCTGTTTGTATCAGTTTCTCATTCTTAATAATAATGATATTAATACTAATAGTATTTTTCTTACTATAGTTTAATAAAAATTAAATCTCAAGGGCCGAAGGACTGTTTGAACAAGAAAGATTTTGCTTGGCAGCGAAAAGAGAGCAGAAAAAGAACCAAAGGACTCTCTGTTCGGAGAAAATTCAATAGTCCAGGAGGCAACCACCAAGAAGTCCCTGTCTCCAGTATTCTCACCAAAAGGGCTAGTGGGGATGATGGGTTAGAGAGTAAGGTCCCCTAGGAAGATTATCATTGGGCTCATATGGAACTGGTGTGGACAATGGGATAGAAAGCCCTCCCCAGATTATCACTGGGTTCATATGGAGCTGGCGGGGATGATGGGATAGAGAGAAAGCCATCCCCAGATTGTCACTGGGTTCATATGGGGCTGGCAGGGATGATGGGATAGAAATCCCTCCCCCAAAAAATTATCACTGGGCTCATGGAGGGCCAACAGGGATGATGGGATACAGAGTAAACCCTCCCAGAAGATTATCACTGAGCTCATATAGGGATGTGTTAGCCAGTGTGGCATAGTGCTTTGAGTGTTGGACTATGACTCTAGAGACCAGGGTTCGAATCTCAGCCCAGCCATGAATCCTGCTGGATGTCCTTGGGCAAGTCACACTCTCTCAGCCTCAGGAGAAGGCCATGGCAAAACCCCGCTGGACAAATCTAGCCACGAAAATCCCAGGGCAGGTTCACATTCGGATCACCGTAAGCCCAAAACAACTTGAAGGTGCACAACCACAACAAAATTAGAATAACCCCACATAAACTGGAGGGCACTCCTACCTGTCCCAGATGTTCATGGGTTCTGAAGAAAGGTTTTCACAGTCTTCTCAAGAGATATAATCCAACAGTAAGGAAACTAGGAAGAAAAGAAGAAAAGGGTGTTGGATTATACAGAAATAGAATTATTATCAGTAATGGGGAGCTCACATAATAATAATAATAAGCTTTATTATTATCATCCACTGACGGAGTGCCAAAATTAGTCATGCCATACCAGATGCAAAGTCTGTGCCCACTGGAGCACCAAGTTTTAAATTGGTGGCATTTCCTTATTTGAGACCTTGGGCAAGTCACACTCTCTCAGCCTCAGATGAAGGTAATGGCAAAACCCTTCTGAACAAATCTGGCCACAAAACCCTGTGATTAATTTGCTTAAGGTCACCATAAGTCACAAACAACGTGAACACACAACAACAACAAACCCTAGTTAGTCACCACCAGCTTATTAAATCAAGCATTTTTAACTGGCAGTATCTAAATTGCATTTGCCTCAACTTTACTGCCACTCTCATGATCCACAGTTTGGGCTCAAGTCACTATTTTGGACTATGATCTACAATAAAAGTCAACGATGCTTGGATTTTGGAATGCCTGTTTTTGCATCTTGGAGATGAGACCCAAATCTAAACACAAATTTAATATAGAGCCAATATGACATTGTGGTTTGGGTGTTGCACTACAACTGTGGAGACCAGGGATTGAATCCCGACTCAGCCATGAAAACCCACTGGGTCACATACTCTCAGCCTCCTCTGAACCAATCTGGCCAAGAAAACCCCATTATAGGGTTGCTCTAAGTCAGAAATAATTTGAAAGCACACAAGACACCCACACCCTTTATACACATTGCCTGAAAGTAATTTTATACACAATATTTTAAATGATTTTGTGCATGAAACAAAGTCTGGGTACATTGAACTGTCAGAAAGCAAAGGCATCCCTCTCTCAGCCACACAGGAAAAAAGTTTCTATTATTATATTTCCATTTATCAAGCTACTCCTTGAAATCTGGCAAAGACAGACAAGCAGATGATACAAATCATATAGATTGGTGCTACTCAGTGTGGTGCTCCCTGATATTTAGTACCTACATGTTTAGCATCTGGCCCATTTGAGGGGCAAAACTGCCCATATCAGATAGCCCCAGAAGTCCTGGTGTAGATTATTTTATCAATATGCTTTGCCCTCTTTTTACCCATTCAATTAATCCAAATTCAGCTTCTCTTGGTTGAAATGTAGAGTCTCTTGACCACTGGGCAAAGGGCTTTTCAATGAGAAGAACCAAAATCGGGTTTTGGATAACCCTGGCACCCCAAAAGGGCCCAAGGAAGAATTTAAAGTCTAATTTTGTTTTTAAAAATGGGGGTGCCCCCTAAAAATTAGGAGCACGGAGTGTGAGCCAACACCAGGCTCTGAATACACTGAACCCCAAAAGTGCCAAGGAAGAACTCAGAATCTAAATTTTGTTTAAAAAAAGGGGGTGCTCCATAAGATTCTGAAGCACAAACCATGAATCCGGATCAGAAACTAGGAGGCATCTCTGAACTCCAAAACTGCTGAGGAAGGAATCAAAGTCACCCCGAACCCCAAAACTGCAGAGAAAGAACTCAACATCTATTAAAAAAAACAACAACAAATAGGGGGTTCCCCCATAAGAATCTGGAGCACAAACCAACATCAGGTTCTGGATACCCTGAACCCCAAAATGCAAAGGAAGAACTAAGTCACCCTGAACCCCAAAAATGCCAAAGTACTCAGAGTTTAATTTTTTTGTTTAAAAAGAGGGGGTGCCCCGTAAGAATACAGAGCACAAACAAACACCAGGCTCTGAATGCCCCTGAACCCCAAAAGTACCAAGGAAGAACTCAGTCACCTCAAACCCCAAAAGTGCTGAAGAAGTCACAGTATCATTTTTGTTTCAAAAAAGGGGTGCCCCATAAGAATCTGAAGCACAAACTAACACCACGTTCTGAATACCCCAAACCCCGAAAGCGTTGAGGAAGAACTCAAAGTCTATTTTTCTGTTTAAAAAGAGGGGGTACCCCATAAGAATTCGGACCACAAACCAATACTGGGCTCTGAAAACCCCGAACCCCAAAAGTGCCGAGGAAGAACTCAAACTCTCATTTTTTTGTTTCAAAAAGAGAGGGTGCTCCGTAAGAACCTGAAGCACAAACCAACACTAGGCTCTGAATGCTCCGAACCCCAAAAGTGCCGAGGAAGAACTCAAAGTCTAACATTGTTTTGGTTTAAAAAAAAAGGGGGGGTGTCCTGTAAGAATTCGGGAGCAAGAGCCGGGAAGAATCCGGCGCATGAGCCCTTTGGAGTTTGGCTTTTGCCAAAAGCTCTCCGGCATCATCCCAAGCAAAGAGGATCAAGTGCCATCTGTGCCAAAAGAAAATGGTTCAACCTTTCCGGCTCCCTCTCTTCTTCCTCTCCCCCACGCTGCTGCTGGTGGTGCTTACGAAAAGGAAATTACCAGTCAAGCGAGGAGGCTTTGGCCCTGTTTCGTAGTTTCCCCTCCTCCTCCTCCTCGCTTCGTCTTCCCGGCACGAAGGCTTGCTGGCCAACTCTGAGAGTCAACTTCTCTTGCGAAAAAAGAAGAGACGGCCCGACGACTGCACCGATTCCCGGGGTCCCCTTGGAAAGTCCAGCTGAAAGAGAGAAGAAGAGATTCAATGAGAACAGGATGATGGTTAGGAGATCTGGTGGTGTGTGATGATGATGATGATGGGTTTGGAGATCTGATCCTTTGGTGTGGAGGGAAGAAGAAGGCTTACCTTTGCCTCCCAAGTGTCACGCCAAGCGGTTTCCAGTGGGCGTTCCGGAAAGAAGAAAAAGAAAAAGCAGAAGAGGAGGTGGGAGGAAAAAAAAAAAGAAAAGAATGAGAAAAAAAAGAAGATGAGGAGGAAGAGGAGGGGAAGAAGAGGCTTGGTTCTCTCCAGGGAGCCAATAAGCGAGGCTGGTTCTTCTTGCCCTCTTAGCTGGCTTTGCGCTTCCGGAGCGCAGTTGCAGGAATGACCTTAGGACTCCAGAGAGAGAGAGAGAGAGAGAGAGAAGAGAAAAGGAGGAAGAAGGGACTGTGTTCAAAGAGGCAGGGTTTGCAAGGAAGATAAGCCAAGTCCGGCATGCGTGCGGACGCCACATTCCCAGATATGGACACGAATGCACACAACGCACACCGGCGGACCCTTCTCTTAGGGTGATTTGCACCCTGGAAAAGAAATGACCGCTCCTGGACAAAAAAGGAAGTGGGTTCGGTTCAGAAATGGATCGTTTTGCATCAGCGGGTGACCAGATGTTTTCACTGCAAAATGGAGGACGTTCTAGGAGGAAAAGAGGACCTGACCCCCTCAAAGCGAAAAACACTCATTATTTGTTGTTGTTGCTATATGCCTTCAAGTCATTACTGACTTATGGTGACGCTATCATGGGGTTTTCTTGCATCACAGTGAGGGTTTCCCATTGAGGCTGAGAAATGTGACTTGGTCCCCCGGTGGGTGATGTGTTTTGATTATTGCAGTATTTAATTCTCTTTTTAATATACTATTTTTGTATGTATTTAACTGTATATATATATTAAATTTTGTAAGCGCCTTGGGAGAAGGCAGGATATAATAAAGGATGATGATGATATTTCTATAGCCAGGCTGGGATTTGAACCGTGGTCTCCAACTCTGGAGGCCAGGGTTCAAATCCCAGCCTGGCCATGGAAATAATATAATAATAATAATAATAATATAATAATAATAATAATAATAATAATAATAATAGTAATACTAATAATAATAGCTCTGTAGTGCATGCCCCAACCATGACGCCAGGCTTCAATATAAATTCATGCTTTTTAAGTCACATGGAGGATATTAGATAGGAGGTGGAAATGTAGGGCATGTCCTGGGAAAGGGGATGTTCAGTCGCTCTGGTGGGGGGGCAAACAGAATCCATCTTGGGCAAGTCACACCTCCCAGCCTCAGAGGATGGCCATGGAAACCCTTTCAGAAGAAATTTGTCAAGAAAACCCTATGACAGGTTCGCCTAAGTTGGAAAGGACTTGGAGGTGCACACCAACAACCAACCAACCAACAACAGGGTTTGGGAAGGGACCCTTAAAAGTAATCTAGTAACCTCAATGACATGCAGGGATTTCCAACTAAAACATCCCCGGCTGGTTTCCAACCAAAGGAATGAATCGCAGCAATTAAAGTGGAACCAAAGCGCTCCAATCATCCGGTGCGAACGAGGTCAGAGTTCCTTAGAAATGATAGGGTCAGTCTGTGAATTCGAAGGATGAGAGATTCAAGGCAGACTGGAGGACAGCCTCTTCACCCAGTCCATAGCAACTGATGAGTTTGGCTACCGGAAGTTTGGGGACTAGCAAATTGGGTGCTTTTATTAAATTAATGAAACCGTGGTCCCTTGCGACTCTACGATTCTATTATTATTTAGTAAATCTGCAAGTCCTCAAGGGCCACCCCGGTGGAGTTGAATGCTGGACTACGACTCCAAAGACCAGGGTTCGAATCCCAGCTCGACCGCTGAAACCCTCTGGGTGACATTGTACAAGTGACACTCCTCAGCCTCAGGAGAAGGCAATGGCAAACACACCTCTGAACAAATCTTTCCAAGAAAACTGCATGATAGGTTCTCCTTAGGGTCACCCATAAGTCAGAAACAACCCAAGGCACACAACAACAACAATGCACCTTATACGCATAGGCTGAAGGTAATTCTATATACAATATTTTTAATAAAATTGTGCACGAAACAAAGTTTGCATACACGAACCGGTCAGAAAAAGCAAAGGATGCCGCTCTCTCAAGCCACAAATGTGGGCCCTCTTGTTTGGAATATTATGGATAAGGGAACGCCAACCTGTACTTCCAGGCAGGAAAATTGCACATGCAGATGACGTTTTCCTTTTTGAAGAGCCCATTTCCCATTCTTTTGAAGGGCAAGACCCAGATTTTAAACTCATGTCGCAATTCCTTTTTGCGAAACCCAGTAAGGGAGGGTGTTTACAAGGACCTTCCGGTTGGGAAGTTAAAGGACATGTCGCTGCAAAAGCACAATAAACCCCTGGACTCGGCGGGGGTGGCAAACTGGTTTGCCACAAGTTTCAACAATTTGGTTTTAAAAGAAAGGTTCCCCCTTGGCACCGCTTCTAGTTCTCTGTTGCTCCTTGGGGGAGCCCTCGCTTGTCTCCATTTCTTAGTCCAAAGGTCTAACTCCCCACATCCCTAAAATGGTGGATCTGCATTCAAATCCTCCCAGACTGTAGAGAGATTCTAGCTCAGTGCTTCTAATGGGAGACGTGGGATTGAATTTGTGGCCCATTTGCCTAACTGATTTTTTATTTCCTGGGGCATGTCTTCCCGTGGCAGAATACTCTATGGTTCTCCCCAGAATTCTGTCCCCCGAAGTATCCGCATTTTTGGTTTGTCGTTACGTGTCTTCAAGTCGGTTCCGACAGCAAATCCATCCTGTGGTTTCTTGGCAAGATTTGTTCATAAAAGGTTTTGCCAGGCCTTCCTCTGAGGCTGAGACAGTGGGATCTTGCCCAAGGTTAGCCACCCCTCAGCAGAGCAGGGGTTTGAATTGTGGTCTCCCCGGAGACTGAAACCACTATGTCATGGTCAAAGAAATACAATGGGCTCTCTTGTATCCACTGAGGTTTGGTGCCATGATTCCCCATGGATACCGAAATCCATCGATGTTCATGTCCCATTACATACAACGGTGTGTACTACTACTACATTACTACTACTACTCACAAGGGGGCCCTTGATTACCGCTCGAGTTTTGTTCCTGGACCCCTGTGGATAACAAAATCTGTGGATGCTCAAGGCCCATCATATACAATGGAGTATAATAATTAGAGTGGGTCCCTGTTATCCACTGGGGTTTGGTTCCAGGACCCCCCCCCCACATGCATATCTAAATCCTTACATGCTCAAATCCCATATATATAATGGGGTATTATTATTATTTATTATTATACTACTAACTACCACCACAGTGGGCCCTTGATATCCACCGGGGTTGGTTTCCACAGCCCCCATGGATACCATATCTGTAGATGCTCAAGTCCCATCATATACAATGGGGTATTTATTATTAATATTTTATTACAGTGCACCCTCGGTATCCACTGTGGTTTGGTTTCAGGACCCCCGTGGATACCGAAACCTGTTGATGCTTAAATCCCATTAAATACAATGGGATATATATAATTGTCATTATTACAGTGGTCCCTCAGTATCTGCTGGGTTTGTCCCGGGTGGCCTGTGGACACCAAAATCCGTAGATGCTCAAGTCCCCATTAAAAAACAGCAGGCGAAATGGGCGTCCATTATTAAAAACGGCAGCTAAAAAGGGCCAATGCAATTTTAGGCTGCATCATAAAAGTATAGTGTCTAGATCAAGGGCAGTAGTAGTAGTAGCCACTGTATTCTGCTCTGGCCAGGCCCTACCTGGAATACTGTGTCCAGTTCTGGGCACCATAATTCAAAAAGGATGTGGAGAAAACTGAAGCGTGTCCAAGGAGGGCAACTAAGATGGTGAAGGGTCTGGAAACCATGTCCTGAGGAACGACTGAGGGAGCTGGGGGTTTAGTCTGGAGAAAGAGAAGGTTAAGAGGTGACTGATAGCCCTGTTAAATATTTGAAGGGATGCCATATTGAAGGGGGAGCGAGCTTGTTTTTGCTGCCTCCAGAGACTAGAACATGGAGCAATGGATATAACTCCAGAAAAGAGTTCCACCTCACATTAGGAGAACTTCCTGACAGTAAGGGCTGTCCGACAGTGGAACACATTCCTTCCTTGGAGTGTAGTGGAGTCTCCCTCCTTGGAGGTCTTTAAGCAGAGGCTGGATGGCCATCTGTCAGGGATGTTTGAGTGAGGAGAGTTCCTGCATGGCAGAATGGGGTTGGACTGGATGGCCCTTGCGGTCTCTTCCAACTCTAGGATTCTATGACTGCTTTTGCGAATGATTTTCAAATACTTTCATGCTGCGGATGCTGGAATCAGTGGATAAAAAAACCCGTATATACGAAGGGCCAGCAGTCCTACACATCCCTACACATGTCCCATAGCAGAAGAGTGTTGCAACCAAAAGATGGGAATCCCAATCCGCTTCCAACAGAAAGCAAGACCTCCCCCCCACCTTCGTCCTTTATTTCCAGACTTGCTGGACCTCGTGAGTCAAGGCCTTAAAATGGTCACCGCAACGCTACAAAACTTGGCACCAGCCCAGGACATAAATATAGCCAAAAACCCCACTCTTCGTCTCTTTGGGGCCTGCTCTGTGAACGCCGCACCTCTCCATACTCGCACACATGTTTGCGCAGACGCACAACCCGGATGGCACCGGCGTCGCGTCACCGGCTGACCCGTCACAGGAAGAAAGAAGAAAAAGAAAGGAGTGCCGTTTATTTCAAGCATCTCAGATCTCCTCCCCGTAAAGACGGTGCAAAACTGAAGGAATGCAATCCATCTTGAAATGGAAAATCGCTCGCCAGAAAGGGTCCCATGAACCGTGTGCCGTTTAGAAATGTTCTCCCAAAAGGTTCAAAAATCTGGCTTGCATTCGGATGGCTCAGCATATATGAAGATATGAGAAGGAGGAGTGATATCTTTGCTTTCGGACGGTTTGGCGTACACAAACATATGAGAAGGAGGAGATGGGTTGCATATTCCAAAATCCCAACCATTTTCTCAGCCTCAAAGGAAAGCAAGGGCAAACCCGCTCCGAACAAACCTCGCAAGGAAAATCCCATGACTTTAGAGTCACCATTAATTGGAAAGGATTTGAAGGCACACATATATACCTACGTGTGTGTCACACTCTCTCAGCTTCAGAAGACACCAAAGGCAAACCTGCTCTGAGCAAATCTTGCCAAGGAAACCCCATGACAGGTTCTCTTAGGGTCACTGTAAATTAGGAATAACTTGAAGGCGCACAACAAGACTGGATGGATTATCGGGATTAGCTCTGAGATTTTGGACGTTTCCCTCCTGCAATTCTTGCCGTCGCAAACCATCTTGCAAGCCAAGCATTCCTACCGAACCTGAAAAAGAACGTAATCGGAGGTCCTACCTTAGGAAAGCCATATAATATATAACTTAGCATTTATATATAGCATTTGCATCACTTTCTCCAAAAGACAAATCTCTGGATTTATTAGCACATATATTAATTTAAGGGCCAGAAATTGAAGTTTTTTGGACCAGACAAAGCCCGCCAACTCCAAATAATAATAATAATAATAATAATAATACATAATAATAATACATAATAAAAAGATAAAATTTTAAAACACTTAGAAGGATACAAAGCCCTATTCCTTCAAGAACATAGTTTTAAAATGAAAGTTTCAACTTTAAAAAAGAGTTTTAAAGTTTTACTTATCCCTGCGCCGTCTACAGGTAAATAATAATTATAAAACCCCGGAGGGAGTTTGCATCAGGCTGTAATTTCCCGTAAAATGACATCACCGTGTCGCCAACCCCGATTGGTTCGACCGGGGTATGACATCATCCGGATTAATGACAGGATCCCCGATTGAGGCTCCACTCTCAGGAAATGGCAGGAGATATATAAAAGATAATTAAGATCAATGGTTGCAAATTGAATTAGGGGCAAAAGAGGGAGAAAAGAGAACCATGCAGATGAATATTGGCACTGAGAAGTGCCCAAAATCGCTCCGTTTTCCCATCTCTCCCAAAATCAAAATTTCAGATTATCCTGGAAGAATAACCAAGAATGCTATAGATTCACTAATTTCTCGTAACACAGGATTGCATTGAGGGATAATATACATATACTCTATTATTATTATTATTATTATTATTATTATTATTATTATTATACACACACATACACACACATATATACATACACACTATCCATATAAACATACACACATATACATATGCACACACACTGTATGTGTGTGTGTGTGTGTGTGTGTGTGTGTACAGTATATATATATATATACTGTATATATAAACACACACACATACAGCGTGTGCGCATATGTGTATATGGATAGTGTGTATGTATATATGTATGTCTGTGTGTATATACACAGTGTATATATGTATGTACATATGTATATATGTATCTGTGTATATACATATATAGTCTGTATGTCTCTCTCTCTCTCTCTCTCTATATATATATATATATATAGGCATATATATAGTGTGTATGTATGTGTACGCATGTATGTATTTTTATGTTGAATTTTAATCTGTAAGCCGCTTTGATCATCGCGGAAAAGCAGGATAAAAATAAAATCTATTATTATTATTTACACACACACACACATATACACGTGTGTGTGTATAGCATTTATTTATAACTTCGTTTTCAACAATGGATGGAACATCAAATGTGTATTAATCAAAAATGAATGATAAAACGCAGACCAGGGTTCGATTTCTGGCTCAGTCATGAAACCCATTGGGTGACCCTGGGCAAGTCACACTCTCTCAGACTCAGGGGTAGGCAATGGCAAACCTCCTATGAACAAATCTTACCCCATGATAGGTTTGCCATAAGGTCTCCATAAATAGGAAACATCTATCTATCCATCAATCTATGTAATCGATCAATCTATCGATTCCACTCATCCATCCACTATGAGCAAGTCACACTCTCTTGGCCTCAGGGGAAGGCAACGGCGAAGCTCCTCTGAACCAACCTTGCCAAGAAACCCCCATTGGGATCGCTGTAAGTTGGAAACTACTTGAAGGCACACACCAACCTCTATCTAATCAATCTAACTATTGATCTATCGTTTCCATCCATCCTCTCTGCCTCAAAGGAAGGCAATGGCAAACCTCTTCTGAACAAATCTTATTAAGAAAACTCCATGATAGAGTCTCCTTAGGGTCGCCATAAGTCATAAACGACTTGAAGGCATACAATGACAACACAATGCAATGCCATGAGTGCATCTCCACTGTAGAAATAATGCAGCTTGGCACCACTTTAAGTGCCACAACTCCATCCTAGAGAATCCCTGAGACTTGTAGTTTGTGGAAATGCCAACACTATTTGGCCGTGAAGGCTCCATCCAGACATTGCAAAACTACAAATCCCAGGAACTTAAAGCGGCGTCAAACTGCATTATGTCTCCAGTTGGAGATGCAATCCATAAATTATAGCCCGGGTTTAGCAGATGCATGGAATTTAATCCAGAATTTCAGGTCCATGAATACACACACAAAGTACCCATTTGGGACTAGGATTGTAGGCACCAAAAGTGTGAAGGAAACCGGACTCAAAAAAATACCAAGAGTGACAATTATATTACTAACCCTAGCTGCTCCCAAAACTATTCCGGATGACAGGAACTCCTTGGCATTTGGAAAAAAACTATTAACGCTTACCATGCGGCAAGAATTTGTTATCCTGATCCAGATCTAATTTATTTTATCATCACCACCAGCAGCTTATTTTGCAGAAAGGCAAACTTTTCAAAGGGTTTGTAATGCTTCTGCCAGTTTCTTCCTCCGAAATGGAACCAAAAGCACCTGGGATTCATTGATGGGGTCTCCCATCTAAGTACTATCTAGGGATGACCCTGCTTAGCTTCCCAGAACAGATAGCACTGCATTGTTTGCCTTCAAGTCGCCTGTGAACTTCGTAGGTTTTTCTTCGGTGAGGAAGACTCAGAGGTGGCTTTTGCCCGTTCCTTCCTCTGAAATAGAGGCCCCAGCACCTGGGAGGTGGTCTCCCATCCAAGGACTATCCAGGAGCCCCCCTGCTTAGCTTCCTAGATCAGTCAGGACTGCATTGAACATATGTACTTCGTATTGTTTTAATTTAAATTTTGTTAGCCACCTTGAGTCCATGGAAGGCTGGATACTACTACTACTAATAATAATAGATAAAACCCCCTGGATTTATCATCTCCCAAATTTCCAAATGCAACAAGTGCACAAGATTTCCACTCCTTCCATACCCAAAAAAGCGGGTTCAAAACAAAAACCAACTACACAATTGGCACATGACAATTGGCACATTCGCACATGACTATTACATCCATGGAAACTCTTCCCAAATTTTAAAGCTAAGCCTGTTCTTTTTTCCTAGCAGTTTGAAGCCAGTTGTTTCATGCCCCCATTTTTGGAATTATATCATTTTTTAAACAAAAGGAATCCAGATGTTCAAAGGGCAAAGCAAAAAGGGCTGGGAGGTGAGCGATGAGGTGTTTGGGATGCCGGCCAAAAATACACACACGGAGACACACAAAACGCACGCTGATGCAACATCGTGGCACGGCTACGCAATCTTTTCTCTCTTCCTTGCCCCACTCCTACAACTGGTAGCCAAGACATAGAGGAGGAAAGCTCATCCAATACAACAAAACCCATGAGAGAAAGAAAAATAGGACTAAGAATCACAGAAGGGACCCTCAAGGGTCATCCAACCCAACCCCGTTCTGCCAGGCAGGAACCCATGGCAAAGAGTTATCCATCTTTTTAAAATGACCTGCAAAGGAGAACCATTTAAATAGTCATGACTCCCATCCTACATAATCTTGGGATCTGTAGTTTTGTGTTGCACTGGCTCTCTGTGTCAGGGAAAGCTCAAGACCCTGTGAAACTGCAAATCCAAGGATCTCACAGGATGGAGCTGAGCACTGGAGGGGCTTGGAAAGTATCTTCAGAAGGGGTTTCCCCACTGAGGCTGAGAGAGTGTGACTCGCCAAAGGTCACCCAGTGGGCTTGCATGGCCGAGCCGGGATTTGAACTCTTGCTACTTAATGTTTAATAACAATAATGTTTAATAACATCTGTTGGGAATGCTCTGATTGTGAGTTCCTGCATGGCAGGGGGTTGGACCTGATGGCCCTTGTGCTCTCTTCCAATTCTGTGATTCTAATAATCACCAGGGGTGCACCCTTCCGTCTCAGGTTTTGGCCCATGAACTTTAGGGGTTTTGTTGTGCCTCTGACATCTGCAGAAGCATAAAAGAAAAACAACAATTAAATTCAACCTTAATACTTCCGTCTTGGTTCCAGAAAACTGCAGGAAGTCCACAGCTCAGAAGCAAAAGGAAAAGCAAGAGAAGTTTGTTGCCAACTTAAAACACTTTTTTCCTCCCACCCAAAACTCTAAGACTATATATATATAGTAGTCTGAGACATATATATATATATATATATATATATATCTCAGAGGCCCCAAAGGTTCAATTTTAGCAAAATCCACAAGATGTAGCCTCACAGATGTAGAATTATAGAGTTGGCCGGGATCCTAAAGGGGCATCTATTCCAATCCCCAGCCATGCAGGAATACACAACTAAGGACCCCTGAGTATGAAGTCCAAAAGCAGCCCCATTGCACTATTCCAATGTGTTCAATCTCCTTGGATTACTTTTAAAGTTTACCCCAAACGTGATAATGTACCCAAAATAAATCATCACCAGATGTGACAAATATCAGCCAAATCCCATATGAGACCAGGCAAAAAAATTCCCATTTATCCCAGTATCCTGTTCTTATCATCTTCCTGAATGGGTTGCAAGTGGGTCCTGAAAGCAAGAGCTTTCTCACACTGTGGTCCCAGGAGCATGAGAAGACATTTTGTTGTTTGTTGTGTGCCTTTGAGTCATTTTGGTGACCCTAAGGCAAACTTATCGTGGGGTTTTCTTGGCAAGATTTATTCAGAGGACGTTTGCCTTGCCTTTCCCTGAGGCTGAGAGAGTGTGACTTGCCCAAGGTCCCCCATTGGGTTTACATAGCAAGCTGGGATTTGAACCCTGGTCCCCCAGTGTCCTTGTCCAACGCTCAAACCATGTTGCGCTTGAGAAGATATTAGGGTGATGGGATTCCTATCTTCATTTCTCAGATCCCATCTTTGCAGTGGTTCCCAACCTTTCTTCCACCAAGCGTTTTTGGACTTCAAGTCCCAGAAGCCCCAGCCAGTTTGGCCCAACCACCAGGACTTTTGGGAGCTGTAGTCCAAAACCTCTGGGAGGCCCAAGTTCGGATACCGCTGTTTTAAAGAAAGGTGGGCAACTGCAATGGGGATGAAATGTTTGGGGTCAGAAGCGTTTTGGAGTTGTCCAGATTTTGGAACATTTGCACATCTCCATCACAAAACGTCTTGGAGACGAAACCTTAGGCAAGTCACACTCTCTCAGCCTCAGGGGAAGGCCATGGCAAACCTCCCCTGAACAAATCCTGCCAAGAAAACCCAAGGATAGGGTCACATTTGGGTCTCCGTAAGTCAGAAACAACTTGAAGGCACACAACAACAACAACTACAAAACATGTTTTTAGGGCCCAAATACTCTAAAGCAGTGATGTCCAAACTCTGGCCCTCCAGGTGTTTTGGACTTCATCTCCCAGAAGCCTCAGCCGCCTTTGCCAATAGTCTGGGATTCTGGGAGCTGAAGTCCAAAACATCTGGAGGACCAAAGTTTGGACATCACTGCCCTAAAGGCACCAAAGCTGAGCAGGGTCAGTGCTGGTTAGTCCTCGGATGGGAGCCCCCCAATGAATCCTATCTGCTGCAGGTTATATTTCAGAGGATTTTGGCATTCTGGATAAAGAAGACTCAACCTGTATTACAATGCAATGGAGAGAGGGAATGAGATGAAGGCCAGGAGTGGAGAAATGTGATGGAAGAGGTTGGCAAGATAGTGGGGCACTTATGCCAGACAGGTATGGGGCAAGAGGGGTCACTTTAACTACCCCCCTTACCATCCCATTCTGCATTTGGAAAACCTCTGGAAGGACGATAATAAATGGCAAAGGACATCTGGACATAAGGAGAGATTCTTGCTCTGGTGTCAAATTCTGTCTGGATGCCAAGCAAGTTCAGTGCCAAGAGGAGATAGCTAAGGCCTCTTTCCCACTACCTTTTAAACCGAATCAGTTTGAACCAGTTCAAATGACCCTTGTTCCCAATTGAACTAATTCGGAGAGGGGGGGGCACACACTAGAGCCATTTAACCTGCGGCTTTTCGATGCTGATGTTTTCTGTGTCCTTTTGAATAATTTGATTCGGTGCAAGTGTGAATCAGGTGCGGATCGGAATTGATTTAAATTTGCCCTTTGGCCGGCTGAAGCAGGTCCATTTTGAACCAATTCATTTGGTTATTTTACAGGGAAAAATGCAACTGGGGCAAATGTAGTGGGAACCACGCTCCGCTGTCGAATCGATCCATCGATTCGGATCATAAACCGCTTTTTTGGTAAGTGGGAATGAGGCCAATGGTTCCCCCAAAAGAGCCATAGGGAGAAGTGGGGGAAAACAAATATTATTATTATTATATTACTATTACTACAGTGGTCCCTCCACATTTGCTAGGGTTCGGGGTGAAGGAGCCCCATGAATGTGGAAACGAAAAAACCCTATTCTTTTTACCTAAGGGAACACCTCTCTAGGAACCTCCAGGTCCTCCAGTGCAACTCTGTGGTCAACAGCTGTCCAAAGCTGATCACCGAATCAGGCTGGAGGACCTACAAATGCCTAGATTTCCCCAGAGTCTCCAGCACAACTCTATGGTCAACTTCTGGCAGAGTTGCGCTGGAGGACCTAGAGATTCCTAGAAAGGACGTATTACTCAAACCCGCACATAATCAAAGCGGCAAAAGTCAACGCCGTAAATGCGGCCGTCCGATTATACTATTATTAGACCCCCAAGGAGACCCCCAGCATGGCCACTGTCCAGAGTTAAGGCAACCACTACATATTGTTGGCAAGTGAAGGAAAATATTCCAGGTTCCAAAACCGGCTCTGGGCACCTCAAAAATTGTAACGCCCTTCCCTAAAAATACATTGGGCTCCCATTTTAAAGCCATGCACCTCCAAAGGAGGGATCCCCCTTGGTTTAAATGTTGCTTTAGTCTTTTCTTCCTGAGCTGGAAGGGAAGGTGTGATGGTGGAAGAGGAGGAAGAGAGGACGCCTTAGCAAGCCTGGCCAGGAAAGGAAGAGAGAGAAAACACAAAATGAAAAAGCATTTAAAACTTTCAGAAACTTTTTTATTCCCTCCCTACACCAAAACAACCAAAAAGGGTTAATATATATATATATATATATATATATGTGTGTGTGTGTGTATATATAAAAATAAATTGCCAAGGGAGGGAAGAGAGAGAGGGACAGGAAGCAGCCTCAGAAGAACTCACTTCTGGCTTCCTCTCTTTCATCCACCATTTCAAAAAGAAAAGACAAACATCCCAAAATCAAAACTGGCCTGGAGTTACATCTTGACAAACTACCATCTCCAAATAGGGACAGACAAACAAACAAACAAACAAACAAACAAGCCCCTGTTTTGTTCCAGCCATTTAGATGCTGAAAATGGATTTGCAGTCTCCCTTTTATCCCCACCTCAGACCTCCCCAACTTAAGAAAGTGGAGATCTTACTTGGAGGGAAAGGATTCTCAGACTTGCCAAGAGTTAAGGTTCCTCACCACCCTTGTAGATATGCATGTGTATGTGTGAATATATACTGTATGTGTGTTCATACATATTTTGCAACCAAATATATACATTTGGCAACCAAACATAGAACCACCAAATACATTGCAACCAAACAGATATGTCAACCAAACATATTGCAACCAATGAGATATTTCATCCTAATACATTGCAAGCAAATATATACATACATTTTGCAACCAGACACAGTGCAATGATATATACCTCTGTGTGTGTGTACTGTATCTCAAACAAATATACACATTTTGCAACCAAATAGATATATATTTCAACCAAATGTACTGCAACCAAATAGTACACATTTGCAACCAAATAGATATACATTTCAACCCAATTTATTGCAACCAAATAAATATATATTTCAACCCAATGAACTGCATTGCAAGCCAAACAGATACACATATTTCCATCACATATACACTGCAACCAAGGAGGTACATATTCCAACCAAATCTATTGCCACCAAACAGCTACACTTTGCAACCAAATCAATTGCAACCTATATATGTTCAACCAAGTCCATTGCAACAAATCTATTGCAACTACTCACACATGTTGGGAGCCAAATAAATATGCATTTCAACCCAATCTATTGCAACCAAAAAGAGATGTACATTTCAACCCAATCAACTGCAGGCAAATCGATTGCAACCGAAGAGATGTATATATTTCAACCCAATGAACTGGAACCAACCCAAACAGATATACACACATTTCAACCACATATACTGCAACCAAGGAGGTACATATCTCTTTGCAACCCAATCCATTGCAACCTATATGTATATAGGTTGCTCTATATATATATTGCAAGCCAACTTCCAGGGCCCTCCCAGTTCCTCCCCCGCAGAAAAAAGAAAACTTTGCAAGAGATAGACTTACCAAAGCCACTCAGTTGATGCAAAGGCACCCAAGGGATTTGGGGGTCTCTTTTCTGCCCCTTTCCTTCCCTCTCTTTCCTTTCCAAGGTGGGGTGAAAGGAGCCCCCCAAAAAAGCTCCCTCTCTTTTTCTCTTCCTTCCTTCCTCCTCTGGCTTCTCTCAATGCACCTCTCTTACACATGGAGCCACCCTGAGGAGCATGCGCAGAAACCCTCTTTCCTCCACCCCTCCCCAAAAAACTGGGTCCTCCCCCTTCCTTTTACAGATTTTTCCCCCAAAGATCCTAATTCGATTTGCATTACAAATCCCTCCTCCTCTCCAAAAAAAAAAGCTCTCCAAAAAGCATGCCACTCCTGTGCATAAAAATGGAACAAGAACTAGAGGGAAAGAAAAGAAGTGAACTCTAATAAAAAGAGAGAGAGAAAGAAAGGCTTGGAAGTTTCTTTTAGGGTGCCAAGGGAAGATGGGGTGCAAAGGAAAGGCAAAGGGGAGCAGACCCCCCCCCTTTTAAAAACAACAACAAAGGCACCCCCTTTGCAAGGCTCCTTTTGGAGAGGTTTGGAGCACCAGAAAGTGGCTGTTTCCAATGGGGTTCAGGGGAAAAATGGGGTTCAGTTTCACATTGGGGGGCTCAGATCAAATGTTGTGGGGCAAGGGGATGTCCAGTGGTCTGGAAGAGGAGGATTTGGCCAAACAAATCCCTTAGAAAACCATTGCTTCTCATCTTTTGGAGAGGTTTGCAGGGCAAAAAGATAGGAAGGACCTCATTGAGGTCTAGCTGCTTGTTGAGTCTTCCCAGCATAAAGGACCCCAGTGACACCAGAAGTCCTCCTTTTTCAGGACATGGCCTACATTTCCACCTTCTGTCCAGGAGACATTCCAAAATGTCCTCCATTCAAGGTGACACTAGAAGTCCTCCTCCTCCAGGACCTGCCTACCTTTCCATCTTCTGTCCAGGAGGCATTCCAAAGGTCCTCCATTCAGAGTGACCAGAAGTCCTCCTCCAGGACCTGCCTACCTTTCCACTTTCTGTCCAGGAGGCATTCCAGAATATCCTCCATTCAGGTCCTCCTTTTCCAGGACCTGCGCTCCATTTCCGCCTATTGCCAAGGAGGAATTGCCAAAGGTCCTCTGGATAAGGGAGGTTTTTATGATATTTGGCACCTGATTTTTATGGCCTCTTTGATAGGTCTGATCGGTTTTAGTTTATGGTACAGTATATCTTTCTTATTTACATACAGGCTGGGTCTCCCTTCTCCAAAATGCTTGGGACCAGAAATGTTTTTTGGAATTTTTCAGGTTTGGGAACATTTACCTCCACGGATTATACTCACACTGTAGTTTGATTGCTTAGCGCCACCACAATATTTTGTGCATGATAGACACTACAGTTGTTGTTGTGGGCCTTCGAATCATTTCTGACTTAGGGCAAACCCTATCATTTTCTTGGCAAGATTGGTTCAGAGAAGGCATACTTGTACTGAGTTACTAATAAACATTTCCGGGGGGTAGAGACTTGTTGACAATACTGTACAACAAAGTACAATAACACCCCAAATCCACAAAGCCACCTTTATAGCGCCAAACAACACACACAAAATACATGTTGCAAGCTTTCAAATCTTTCAAATGAGGAAATCAGTGGAGCTTTGAAAGTTTGCATCATGTGCTTTGTGCACTTTGGTTGGCCAAGAAAGCTATCACCATTTTGTGGATTTTGGATGAGACAGTCATTCCTCTTTTCATCCCTCCTGCTCCGCAGTCTGTTGAAAAGTCCAAAAACACCCCAAAGCCACAAAACAGTTATCCTTTTATTTTTTTGCACACATTATACATTGCAAGCTTTCGAACCTCCATTGGCTTCTTCACCCGATTCCTTTATGGCCAACCAAAATGCACAAAATACACATTGCAGTCTTTCGAACCTCCTTTGGCTTCTTCACCAGATTCCTTTATTGACCAGCTAAAATGCACAAAATATATATTGCAAGCTTTCAGAGCTCCACCGGCTTCTTCACCTGATCCTTTTATTGGACAACCAAAATGCACAAAACACATGCTGCAAGTTTTGAAACCTCCACCGGCTTCTTCATCTGACCCCTTTATGGGTCACCCAAAATGCACAAAAATAGACATTGCAAGCTTTTGAACCTCCACTGGCTTCTTCACTTGATCTCTTTATTGGACAACCGAAATGCACAATTTGCAGGATGCAGGCTTTAGAAGCTACAGCGGCTTCTTCATCTGATTCCTTTACTGGCCAACCAAAATGCGCAAAATACATGACGCAAGTTTTCGAAGCTCCGCCGGCTTCTTCACTGGAAGAAGAATAGACACCAAGGTGTATCCTGGAGCACATCCTTAAGGTGACACTGCACTTGGAGACGGAGGACCTCAGGTGTGTTACATAAATGGTGTTCCCTGGTGGGTTGGCGACAACAAGGTGGTTCCAGAAGGGAAAAGGTGATTTCAGCAGCTGGAGGCGGTTGTTTCGTTCTGTTTTGTTGGAAGGACCTTAGCCAACCTGTTTCCTTGTCGCTGTCATTCTTAACAGGGAGATAAATATACATGGACCAAAAACCTGGGCCCACCCTTGGATTCAGTTGCGTTCAAATGCTTTCATGAGTACGTCTATATAGCTGGAATCCTACTTCTTGATTTCACATGGTTTGGTTGCTGTCAAACAGACCTTTTGGTGGAAAGTTAAAAGGAGGAGACCATTCAGAAACTGGAAGAGCCAGCATGGCATAGTAGTTTGAGCGCTGGATTGCGACTCTGGAGACCAGGGTTTGGTTCCTATTCAGCCATGAAACCCATTCGATATATTTGAGCAAGTCACACTCTCTCAGCTTCAGGGGAAGACCATGGCAAACCTCTTCTGAACCAATTTTGCCAAGAAAAGATAGGTCAGCATAAGTTGGAAAGGACAAATCAGAAAGACCTTAGGGTCAGCATAAATTGGAAATGACTTGTAGCCACACTACAACAAAGGAGCAGAAATAGGTATGCATGCATGCGCACATCTCCAAACACCACAAGAGTTTTCGGCAAGTGTGTCAACAAAGATAGCCTGGCCTAATAAACTATGCTGATTCGATTGGTCGGTGCTGGGGCAATGGCCACAAATGGTGGTCTGCGAGTGTGCGTTGTTGTGCGGGTCAGCGACTGCTCTCCCGACTCCAAAGCTTTCCAAGAACAAAATGGTTGCTCTGGGAGTGGGCCACCTTAACGGAGTGCTAATTGGAAAGAAAAGACGACGCAGACGACGCAGACAAGAGCATGGTTTTCTTCCCTTTAGGTTCCGGTTAAGGACAGCAGGGACAGAAATAGCCTGGATTACATCACCTGCTTTCCTGAATATTCATGTGTCCAGATATACAGAGCGCATTCTTGAGTCAGGACGCATAGTCAGAAAGGGCTGGCCACGGCCAAAGCTTCTCGGCCATTTTTGTGGTCAAGAAAACATGCATGGTTATTTGGTGGGCGCTGTGAAGGCCCTTCGAAATACCAGGAACGGGATTTACTTTTTCACTCCCAGCATAGTTGCAAATGTTGAAAGGGAAGGCTGAGGAGAGGAGAAGAGACTCGGCATGTTTGTCTGTCTGTCCCTCCATCCAAAAATGTCATGCATTCAGAAGAGTAACAGGGATGGTTGTCGTTGTTGTGTGCCTTAGAGCCACACATCGGGGTTTTCCTGGTGAGACTTGTTCAAAAGGGGTTTGCCATTGCCATCCCCTGAAGCTGAGAGAGTGTGACTTGCCCAGTGGGTTTCATGACCGAGCGGAGAATTGAATCCTAGTCTCCAGAGTCAAACCAAAGTCCAAAACACACAGCAGAAATAATCCAGTTTGAGACCACTTTAACTGCCCTGGCCCAATGTTAGGGCATTCGGGGAACTGTCATTTTGTGAACAAAAATCCATCAGTGATACCTTTCTTGGCCAACCAAAATGCACAAAATAATGGTTGCAGGCTTTTGTAGCTCCATGGGCAGCTTCTTCATCATCAGAAGCCCATGGAGTTTCGCAAGCTTGGAACAAGTCTATTGTGCATTTCGGTTGGTAAATAAAGGTAGCACTGATGGGTTTTTGTTTGCATTTGTTAAATGGCCAACACAGCTTCCCCTGAATGTTGTCTGTCGTTTGGTGAGACATTGAGCCTTCTCTGTCAGAGCTCTGGGGCCACAATAAACTACATTTCCCAGGATTCCCTAGTGCTGAGCCGGGGCAGTTAAAGTGGTCTCAAATTGGATAATTTCTGCAGTGTGTTTTGGACCCAAGTTGCCTAGCCCTCTCTAAACCCAAGTACCCATAACTGAATCTAATACGGATGTACATACCTCTGCTTTATTATTTTCCCCACCAAACCTGCTTTCTTTCTCCCTTCCCTTTATCTTCTGGTATCAGATTTTAAATGGCATCCTCTGAGGACCAATGATTTATCCTTTGACGCTCCATAAAGCACCAGGCAGGTTTGATAAGAGCTTTCTATTATTCATCAGCATCATCATAACCTCGTTCGTTGCTTAGCCAGTGCTTACGGCTGAAGAAGCCGGGTCAATCGTTGGCTCGATCCCAACGTTGTCGACTCCGACTGGCAAAGAAAGGGCTCCGTTTTGGGGTGAAGGTAAATACTTATGGGATCCCCCTGACCTCTCAACCGTACCACCTGCGACGGTAGATAATCTGGAACATTTATGCTCAGAGGTAGAGGGATTAATATTACTACCTAGGGATTGCACCTAACCCTCGGCGTTAATTTTGCAAAGCACAGAAAGTGGGAGATCCTGGCTGCACAGATTGCTGTCAGAGAGTCAGACCAACGCAATCGTCTTTCACCTTCCTTGCAACTCAAACCCTTAGAAGTCGCCTGCCTTTGGGGAAATTAGCACTCCTGGCTATAAAATGGAGGAAGGGTTGTCTGACAGGAGAAAGCCGCTTAGCATAACCAGTTCCTTCGGATGCTGAGGCAGCAGAAAAAGACGGCAGCCTTTCAATGCATTAACTTTGGCCCCATACAGATTGCCAAAATGAAGCTGCTTCGGGCCACTTTGGAGGTATGCTGTCTAAATGTTGCATGCATCCTAAGAGTCTGGAAGTTGCACTAAAGCTGCGCTCCAGTGCTTAGGACTGGATCGTGGCTTTGGCACGGCTTCCGGACTCTTAGGACGCATGCAACATTTAAACAGCGTACCTCCAAAGTGACCCGAAGCAGCTTTATTTTGCCCTGTCTATATAGGGCTAGGTTGAATGGACAGGTTCCTAGAAAGGTGCTTTCTTAGGTAAGAAATGTGATATTTGTGTGTTTCTTTCAATTCCAGAGAGATCTTCTGCCTCTTCACTGGGGTTAGAGGCAGAAGAGGGCCTGCTGTACTATGGCCTAGTTCAGTGGTTCCCAAAC
Source organism: Sceloporus undulatus (assembly GCF_019175285.1). NCBI lineage: Eukaryota > Metazoa > Chordata > Lepidosauria > Squamata > Phrynosomatidae > Sceloporus > Sceloporus undulatus. Next base: position 25,436,238 of record NC_056528.1, read on the forward strand.
TTTGGTCCTCCAGATGTTCTGGCAAAGCTAGCAGGGGCTTCTGGGAGCGGAAGTCCAAAGCTCCTGGAGGACCAAAGTTTGGGAACCAGTGGCCTAGATAATTCTCGCTTTAGATTTGAGGGAACTTAATGGCTGCTTTGGGATTTGTATTCCCAACCACTGAGGTTGCGTGTTCAGCGGCGCAAGGCGGAAGAGACCTTTTCGCATCCCTCTGTGTGCAAAATATGTCGGTGGCGAAAATGATTTCAAGAGCATCAGAGCAGCCAAGCTGATTTAAATAATTGGAGCCCTCAAGAAGTTGTTGACACAGATCAGATCTTACACAATGAAGCCTGTTTTTCTCCTTACCTTTATTCTCCTTTTTTCCGCCTCTGGCATCTTATCTCACCCAGACTTCTTACTCCAGAAAAACACAGCGACTCAACTTCGCGGCTGGGAAACAGAGGCACCTTCCTCCCAACAAGAAGTTGAATGGCAGAATTCAGTCGCTGTCATGGACATTGTTAGGAGAGATGCCTGTCCTTCATACATCCCCCAACCAAAAGGGACATGCAAGTGTACATCCATCCCTCCCTATTCGCTAGGGTTAGGGGCACAAGACCCCTGTGAATATGGAAAAACCGCAAATAACAAAAACACCATGTTTTGACCAAAGAGGACACCTCTCTAGGAATCTCTAGGTCCTCCAATACAACTCTGTGGTCAACATCCAACAGACACTGACCATAGAAACTGCGCTGGAGGAGCTACAAATGCTTAGTAGAGTATTCTCTCTAGGACTCTCTAGGTCTTTCAGTGCAACTTTGAGTTAAAGTTGACCATAGAGTTGCACTGGAGGACCTAGACCTCCGCTCTGGGCCCCACAACAAACTCCAACTCCCAGAATTCCATAGCCTTGAGCCAGAAAAGAGTTAAAGTGGTGCCAAACTGGGTTATATCTCCAATGTGGACGCAGCCCAGAGGTCTTCACCTCCCTGCCATTGTATCCCAGAGGAAGGAAACGGCTCACTTCCCTTTCTATTTCAGGAACAGAAAGCAATGCGGTGGAGTGAGCCTTGACCCTTCTTCCCATGGACATCCATTTGCATTATTAGCGCCGGTCCAAAAGCAGCGTGGCGGAATGGCTACAGCACTGGGCAAGGAGGCAAAGAATTGCAACACAACATTCTCACTGACCTCACTATTCACATCTTTGTGTGTGTGTGCTATGTATTTGCAGTTACTTCATAAATTCATCCATACTTGTGCTCTCTCTAGGAATATCTAGGTCCTCCAGCATTTCTACAGACCTTGTCTATAAAGCTGAACCGGAGGACCTCAAAATGCCTAGAGAGTATACTTTTTAGGCATTTGTAGGTCCTCCGGTGCAACTCTATGATCAATATCTGCCAGACGTCGTCCACAGAATTGCAATGGAGGACCTAGGGATGTCTAATGAAGCGGTCTCTCTAGGAATATCTAGGCCAGCGGTCCCCAAACTGTGGCCTTTAAGGGCTTTTAGACTCCAGCTCCCAGAATCCCAGACTATTGGCCAACGTGGCTGAGGCTTCTGGGAGCTGAAGCCCAAAACACTCTTAAAGGACAGAGTTTGGGGAGCACTGATCTAAGCCTTTTGGTGTGATTTCTGCAGACGTTGCCCATAAAGTTCAACTGGAGGATCTAAAGATATCGTGTTAATCAAGTCCGGGTCTGACTGTATTTAGAAGCAAGACTTGTGCGCTGTATTGAGATATCCAAATGGGACAAAACGCATTGAAAGGCTGACCTCCTTATGCAGGAGTCTTGCGTAAACGGACGCAACGTCGACATCTGCCTAAAAATAAAAATCAATGGTTGGCGCATGTCTAATCTCTGGGGGGAGATCGTTCCACGAAGCAGACGCCACCCGTCTTAAAAGCCTCGCTCTCTTTCGTTCGATAACCTCAGAAACCAAATGGACCTAAAAGGGAGCCTTGCAGGGAACCAGGCCTCATGTTATTCAGGGCTTTATATGGCATAGGGTTGGATTAGAGATACGTGGCAGAAATAATCCAGATTGAGACTGCTTTAATTGCCCTGGTTTAGTGCTAGGGAGTCCTGGGAACTGTAGTTTGTTGTAGCCCCAGAGCTCTCTGACAGAGAAGGCTCAATACTGGCCTCATTCCCACTTACAAATGAATTGGTTTCCGATCCGAATTGATGGACCGATTCGACGGTGGAGCGTGGTTCCCACTACATTTGTCCCGATCGCATTTCCCCCCCGTAAAACAACTCACTTGTGGTCCACATTCACGAACAAATCGGTTCAAAATGGACCCGCTCCAGCCGGACGAAGGGCAAATTTAAATCAATTCTGGTTCACATTTACGCAGAATCGATTTATCCAAAAACTACGCTGGAAAGAAATTAGGGTCAAAATGATGTGGGTTAAATGGGCCTAGTGCGTGGCCCCCTCCAAATTGCTTCAAGTGGGAGCCAGGGTCATTTGAACCAGTGCAAACCGATTTGAGATGTGGTTTAAAAGGTAGCGGGAATCAGGCCATCGACAGTTCCCAGGATTCCCTAGCATGGAGCCAAGGGTCTGAAACTGGATTAATTCTGTGTTTTGGACCCAGGGATGTGGAGCCGGTACCCCAAACCTTCACCTCCGGCGCCTTTGTTTTCGTACCGTCAGCCTCCGCCTCCTTCGTAAATGGCAAACGCATGTTAATTAGTAACAAGGGCTTTGCTGTAGTAAAATGGCAGCCCTGGGAATGTCATCGCCGCCCAATGAATCGCCCTCAGGCCAGGGTCCAAAACACACGGCAGAAATAACCCATCCTGAGACCGCTTTAACTGCCCTGCCTCAATGCTAGTCACCCTGGGGAATGTAGTTGTGTGCGACTTTGAGCCTTCTCTGTCAGATAGAGCTCTGGGGCCCACGATAAACTACAATTCCCAGGATTCCCTAGCACTGAGCCAGGGCAGTTAAAGCGGTCTCAAACTGGATGATTTCCGCAGTGTGTTTTTGACCCCCCCCTCCCTCTCTCTCTATATATATATATCTAGAGAGAGAGATTTCTCAATGAGAAAGCTGTCCTAAATTCCTGCAAAATAAACACACTAATAAGTAAATAATAAATAAACAGCAAACATTGTAAACTGCTTCTGGAGTGCTTAAGGGCACCAGAAAACGGTATAGCAATGTATCTGCTATTGCTATTGAATGTTGGAAGTTTTTATTTCTAGCTGGAGCTGGTACTTTTTCCTACCATTTCTGACCTAGCCCTGAATTTGCTTCTGAATCCACAAACCTAGGACACTGGGAGGCCAGGGTTCGAGTCCCGGTTCGGCCGTGGAAACTCATTGGGTGAATTTGGGGAAGTCACACTCTCTCAGCCTCAGAGGAAGGCCATGGCAAACCTCCTCTGACCAAACCTTGCCAAGAAAACCCCGCGATAGCTTCGCCTCAGCGACGCCGTAAGTCAGAAACAACCTGAAGGCACACAACAACAACAACAAATAAACAACAACAAGAGTTTTGGGAGGGACCCTAGAGGCCATCTGGTCCAACTCAAAAACAATACTCCTATTAAGAACATTCCTATATTCTAGGACCCCGGGAGACAATATATGACTATATCCCTTCATGATATTACAATATTATGTATTCGCATTATTATTATTATTATT